>NW_009646608.1:1553698-1566421 GCF_000708025.1 Charadrius vociferus | reverse complement strand
AAGCACCACTCATTCTGATCCGCTCGAGCTCATTTATTCTTGCTTTATTTTTCTTGTACAAGTAGCCACAGGCTAAAATCTAAACAGAGCAAACTACAAAAAAACTGGGTTTTATTATTTTTCTTTTTTTTATACAGAGCTAACAATCGTAGGATCAGTGGGATTTCAAAGATCAAGACAGTTCAAAGTAAGAAAGGTAGAAAATAAACAGTAGAAAAGTGCTTTGCAATTTGGGTTTTTAGTATTACTCTTAACGGTTGATTCTCAAAGAGGACTGGGACAAAGGTTTAGCATCGTCTTCATTATTACTTTACTACAAATGTAAAGATATTGCAAGTTTAAATGATGGAAATACGATCAAAGTAAAATCCCTCTTTGCTTTGTAAGTAAGACCCTGATCCAAAGCCCCGTGAAATCAGGCTTTTCCCCGACTCGCTGGGCTTTGCACCGGCCCCGTCCCTTCTTGTTACCCGATGCTGAAGCTCAGACTCCGCTCTTGGAGGAAACCCAGAGCCATTTCACTGATTTCCAGCGTTACGGTGCGTTTTGGTGCCGTTGGCCCCACGCCAGCAGCGCTTTCGGCCGGGGATGCTGGTGCTTCACACATGAACATCTCCCTGCCCGCGGCTCCAGCCCAAGCATCTTTCCTTTCCTTTCCTTTCCCTTTTTTTAATTTGTCGGGTGAGGGAAATAAATGAGCAGGCATCAAGTTGCCAGATAGGATCTTTACTCTGCCTTCCCGGGCGCAGCGTGGGGAGGGATGAATTTCCAAACACTGTTTGCACAGATGAAGCAAGTAAGTAGCTCCCCCTGTGCCGCTGCCATTTATTTTCATAAGCTTTTAATTTCCTTTTTTTTTAAACCAATCTTCTCAGACTTAAGTGCTGTCGGTCAGCTCAGAGAGGGCTCAGACACTGCACCGGTTTCCCCCCGAAATGCCGTGGGATGGTTATCCTGGAGAAACACCCCCACGGGCAGCAAAAACCTTCCCTTCACCAGCCAGAAGCAACAATGCTTCGTAGCTTCTCTCCTCTTTTATTGCCAACTTAAAATGTACAGTCCCTTGGGATAATTTTGGGTGGAAGCTTTCAAATTCCCAAACTGGTCCAGCACTTGAATATTTCAGCATCTTTACAAAACAAGGAAGAAGCAAGATACGGTAGACAAATAAATACCTGAATCCAACAGCGTGAAAATACCCTGTCACAGCATAAAACTATTCCCTGTTCAACTAAAGACAATGTGGATACTATCCCTGAGGTAGCAGCCATCTCTGGTAAGCTTGAGAGCTCCAAGAATAGGTTGTGCCCATTATGGGTTACAGGAAAAAAAAAAAAAAAAGAAAAAAAAGAAAGAAAATGATCTTTCGGATACTGTAATTTCATCTCACCACAGCCAGAAAAGCAAGAGGTTTGTTTTGTTGGGTTTTTTTTTTGGATCTGCCCAAAAAAGGCAGCAAGTTGAATTAGTGGAATTATTTCCTTGGAAAAATACTAGAGGATGAGACTCCTACCCCAAACACGGGTGGTTGCCAGTGGCTTGCACCGGATCCAACACCTGCCCCTTATCCAGCGGTTTTATCTCCAGATAAAATTCTCTGATTTCTCCCAGCAAGAAAAGGGGGGGTAAAAGAAAAGAAAGAAGAATTCTGGCAAGCTGTTGCTTAAATGTTTGAGGTGTCTAAATGAATTATCGGGGTGAAGGGAACACCTGCCATTAGCTGATCCCGGGCAGGTGGGCGAGGATGGGTGCAAGGCACCAAGACCGACCCCTGGGACGGTCCGGCTGGTTCAGCCCTCTGGTCGGGGTACGTAAAACGATTCCCCAGACTCCTCTGCTATGGCACAGCCCCAGGCCTGCACATCCGTTCCGTTTCTGGCCCCGGGTGGTGGTGGTTTTGGCAGTCGATGGGTTTGCAGCATGGATGCAGCGGAGCTTTGCCCCAAGGCTCAGGAGGGCTCATCCCTCCTGGGACGCTGCCGGTGGTGTGGGGACACGCTCCCAGAGCAGAAATGCTCCTGTTCAACCAACAGCTGGGCCCAAGCCTGAAGGTGAGTGCTTTGAAGAAGTCTCTGATTCCATGAAAATGGGTACGTGCTCACGGAAGAGCTGGGAGGAGCGTTTTTGACACCTGTAAAACTGCATCCAAACCACCTGGGGGGTGCACATGGGGACCTGCAGTCCTACTTGCCTACCCAAGTACACCATGTCTACCCAAGTACACCGTGTCTACACAAGTACACCATGTCTACCCAAGTACACCGTGTCTACACAAGTACACCGTGTCTACCCAAGTATAACTGCGCCCCAAGCCCAGAATAAAACTGGAGCGGTTTCCCTTCAACACAGGACAGCAGTTTGGATGAATCAAGGACAGACTTGAAGCTGTGCCCCACGCTGAAATCAAACACAAGCTCTTTTTTTGTTCTTTTTTTTCCTTCTTATTTTACAGATTAAAGCCCTGACACATTCCAGGTAATGTTTTCCAAAGTTTTTGGTCGGCACAGCTGTGCCTGCAGCCCAGCTCAGGCATCGATGAACAACCAGAGGGGCTGTTATGTGTTCCTTCTCCAGCTAACTGGCTAGAGGTACTCCACAGCGCAAAGCCAGAACGTGCCATTGAGAGGCAGTTTTTTGCCCGGCTTTGTGGACTCGGGAGGCTTGGATAATTCAGGGAAGACCATGTCCTCCTGCTGGATCTCCGGACTTCAGCCTCAGACCTCTGGGGCCTGACCTGCCGCAACCATCTATGTTAGGTCCCAACGGTACGGATTGACAAGAGCAGAAAAGAAACCCCAAAAAAGAGGAAAAGCTAAACATCTAAAAAATAGTCTTTAAAGATTCACATCCATCTTCAACCGTCTCAAACCAACACATAATCTGCATTGGTTTAAGCCATTACATTTCTGCATAATTATTCAAAAAAAAAGAAAAAGCTCTATTCTTGACATACTATTGTATTTCAACTAGTCAAATGGCACAGCATTTCCCTTTAATAAAAGGAAGTAGTGACAAATACTTGTTACTATTACAATATCACAATAATATGATATTAAATTAATAGCATGTTCACAGCTCCAGGAAGTCTGAGCTGAAAGCTAGTCTAAATTCTGTGTTCACTTTGGCAACAGTACTTATTCAATGTGAACGTCAGCGTTACACACACACAAAAAAATTAAAAGCAATAAAAAGAAAAGCTGGGCTGGAGCGGAAGCGGGATGGCAGGAGGAGATTGGGATTTCTTTGATATGAGGTTATAACTCAACCGTTTGGCATCTCCTCCTCCCTCCCGCCCTTTCCAAGCCCCAGCATCCTCCAGCTCCCACAATGGGCTGGGCTGTGCTACTGCTCTCGCATGGTGCCAGCAGCGCTGTCCCCCTGTGGTCCCTTCCCAGGCTGGCTCCAGGTCCAGCATCACGCGGGAGAGAGCATCTCCCAATGGTAGGTGTGAGCAGGAATCGGTCTGACGGCACATTTAACCTCTTTGGTGGGGTGAGGAGAGGCTATGTGGGGGTTCAATACATAAGTTTAACCCTTCACATTTTTTCTGTCCAGCAAGATGTCTACAGGAGGAGGAATTTTAAAGGGAGAGGGCTACGAACACTGAGCCTCGAGAGCTTCTTGCTCTCGAGGTCAATGCCGTTACATCTGCTTGGGCCAAGCGGGATGCTTTGATCTGGAAGGACAGAGTCCTGCTCACAGCTAACCCAGCTCAGCACCCGGACGCAGCACAGGGGGACAGACATTTGCCTCATTGTCCTGTGTACGGTATCATTTACACGATTACCGGTAGCATCCCATTGCCAAATGGAAAGGTGATGGGGGATGTTTCTGACACAAGGGACTCTCCCACTGGTACCATTTAAAAAAATACAGTTATTATTTTTTTAAAACTTAAACTCATTTCCTTTCCTGATTCCTTTCACTTTTCCTTGCAAATATGGTGACGTTTGATTCACCACCACCGATACAAAGAGTTCAAACCTTCACATTCACCCAGTTTTATCCAACGCACACGGCAGGCAAAGGGCTGCCCTCTGGCACCGTCTGGCTGATGTCCCTGTCCCCCCACGGACAACACTGGTCACGCACCAACTCACGAGGCTGCACCATGCCAGGACAACCCAAAACCGATGGTGGCACGTTGGCGGTCGGTCCCTGGAAGGGGGGGAGGGTCACGCACAAAACCTCTCTTTGGTGTTGGGAGCTGCTCTGCCCACCCCGGGCATGGGGAAAGGGTGGCTGCTGGCAGCCCCCAGCGTCCTCCGGTGTGGGGCCTCGCTCTGCATCGCCGCCTGGGAGCCCTCCTCACCTCGTCCCTCCCAGGGAAGCGAGCCCTTTGGCCATGCCTGCCCACCCGGGGATGAGCCCCTGCTAGCTGGAAATAGGCTGGAGGAGCTGGAAGCAGCACAGTAGCATCTCAAGGGGTTTGGGAAGTGCTGTATCGGGGTTTCGATGGCAGGATGGGCTTTGAAGGGACAAGATGGTGACAATCAGGTTCCCACTGCCCAGGGGTGCGTTACGCTGCTCGTGGCAGCCATGCCGTAAATCATCCTGCAGGGAATCAGCCTTGGGGAGCCATATCCTGAATACAGCTGGGATGGACCAAGGCAGCCACCACCAGCACCGAATTTGGCCCTGCAAGAGCAATGGTGCCAGCGAGCCACAGGGCATGGAGCCACGTGCCTGTGATGGCTCCAACAGTCTTTAAAGTAAAAAACCCATGACACGAATCTCTGCCACGCAAAAAATCACACTGGAACCCCACTAGGTGCCTAAAAGTAAAGCTCATAACACTAGTGAAGCATCTTGCTCCGTGCGGGGCTGGGTGGGAGAGGCAGGAATTGGCGGAGAGGAGAGGATACACACACACACACACACACACACAAGTTTCTATCACGCTTGAGGTAGAACATTGCTTTCAAGGTTTGGAAGTGCTTTACATGGGAACGACGACAACAAAACCACCAAGGCGGCAGGTACAGAACGTGACTGCTGAGGTAGGACCAAACTTGTACTGACCAAGTGCTACGCTACTTGTTTTTTTGAACACGAAGGAAGACGCAGGTATTTCTGCTTCCCAGAAGACATTCATTCCGGTTGAGGTAGGTTCTGAGTTCACTCGGGTTGTCTGTCCAAGTCTTTCAGTAGCCCTCAGGCAGGCATCCTTTGACACACACACTCTTTTTTTTTTTTTTCTTTTTTTTCATATTATTTTGAGTCAATCAGCAAAAAAAGTATCCTGAGAAATAGCGAAAGTGTACAAAATCATCAAATCCATGGAGAGACGGCCTTCCGGGCCTCAATTTTTGGAGTCAAGTTAGAAGTATTTCTCCGAATCCAGTCTTCTGGAAATAAAAAATAGATCCAAAAAGTAGTCCTAAAGCTGCTGATCAGGAAAAAGTCTGGGATGCCATGAGAAGAAGGCTCCCCCATATCCCCAGTCTGTCAGAGATGGGAGACTTTGCCAGACTCTGCCAAGGAGTCTTTTACTTAGCAGCTGTGGGGAAAATCCATTGTGACCAGTCTTGATAAAGCCGTCATCGGAAGAAACACACCGAGAGGCCTGAGAGAGGTCAGAAGGATAAACTTCACAGAGTTTCCAAAAGGCTGTATGCATATATATATATTTATATATATATATAAAAATAAAGCAAAACAAAAAAATAACAATCAGACTGTAGAAATCTTCAATTGACCTGAGATTGACGACTCGTTGTAAAGACATCACCAGTCGCGGGTTTGGTTTCTGGTATCTCCTACAAGAGGGTTCGAGTCTTGGCAGTTTTATCCTTCATTGGCGGGACCGTGGTCGGGAGCCGGAGCTGTGGGGCTGCCGCCATGGGGTCTTTTCGGGAGAGGGTCTGGCTGCTCCTCGATGATGCTGAACTCATCCAGAGGGAGTGTGGTTATCTGGGTGTCGTCGTGGGCAGCCGGTGGGCTGTGAGCCAACTGGAGAGAGAGAAGGGGACAATGCAATGATGGTGGCAGGTCAGTGATGCTCTTAGACATGCAACTGCATCTGCATTTCCCAGGCATGCTCCCATCCTGCTGGACTTACCGTTACTCCCTTATCCTGCTGCTCCTGGGACGGGGATGCTGGGAATAACCTCTCCAGCTCATTCATATCCAGCTGCTTTCCATTCAAGTCCCGGTCATCCCTGTCCCTGCGAGCGGCCCCGTTCAGGACGAGGCCCGTGGCACTCCGCTGGCTCCTGGGGATCTGCGGGGTTGACAGCTGCTCCTGCACATTTTTGCACATCAGCAGCCTGAAAAAATAAAGAGATGGAGCCCGAGGCTGAGCAAAGCCAGTGCCTTCCCCGCTCCCTTCCCCCAGGCCTGAGCCTGCCTTATCCCTGTGCTATGTTCCTTCGGTCCTTAAATCCCTCTTATAAAGTCACATCTCTTCCTCTCACCACGAAAGGGCTTTTGGTTTACGGGGAGCATCAGGGCTTGCCAGAGCAGAAATAGTGATGCTCCTGGGAAGTCCCAGGTCCCTTGATGGGGACAGGAGCTGATGGGGTGTATTTGGAGGAGCCCGCTGGGTCTGGGTGCCTGGGAGGGAGGCAGGAGCCACGCTGCAAACAGCACCCAGCATTCACGGGAGCCGGGCTGCGCAATCACACGCTGCAGGATGCACATCCTGAGACGTGCACAGGAAACAGCCCGTCATCACACTGGGGGTGCGAGACCCCTGCAGGGACACCTACATGGCATCAGGGACCATCGCCCCTTGTGAGCAGCCGCACGAGCAACCCCTACCTTCCTCTGTACCCAAACATGAGGAAGAGGACGCAGAAGATGATGCACGTGACGCCAATGTGGATCCCAATGATGATGCCGGTCGCGGAGGTTTTATTGTTCTGCTCGTCCTTCATGCAGTCGCAAGGGGGATTCAGCACTGCCAGAAGAAAAGGGGAGAGGGGTCAGTGGTGCTGTTTGCATATTGCTCCTCTAGCTTTTGGGGAGCCCGGATCAAAAGCTGGAGCCTGGGCAGCATTGGGAGCTGTGTACGGGGAAGAAGAGAGCAGGGGGGGAGTCCAGGGAGGGGGGTCACTGCCTGCCAAAGCAGCTCCCCTGCTCCCAGTACTGTAGGAGGGCAGTCACAGCAAGCATAGGACTGGAAGGTCCGTGGAGAGTCAGCCCCATTACCTGGGCTGCTGTTATTAGACACATTTAATAAACAAAAAAGGTTCTGATGTTAATTTTTATAAAACCCTGTGTCCAAGGAAGGAGGTGAGAGGTGGTCACCACACGAGAGCAGGCTGATACCTGATGAAAGTCACCAAGTAGACAGATGCCAACAAGACTAGTATTTACTCCAACACAGACAGAGGAGTAATAACTGTCTCTTGAAGATGTTCCCACTGGAAGGCTTAAAAGGCTTTCAAGAGCAGCAGGATGTTTTTTACACATAGATGAATATGAAAGGTGTGATCAGTTAGAGATTCCCTCCAGAGACTTCCCCTTTTCTGCCATGTAATGCAGTGCTTGTGCTCTGCAGCCCCTCTTTCCAAAGCCACGTGTCCTCCCTTCCCGGCACCACTGAAGGTTAAAACATCCAGGAGAGCTCCAGGAGAGCAGAGATGCTCAGTGCACCACATCTCACTCGAGGATGGCAACTCTTAGCTTATGCATGGAGGTTTTCTTCATGTTCACGGCCTCACCTCTGGCTCGAGCTTAGGGGACAAAACTGACAATTACAGGAACATTTGGTTTGTCTCCCCCCTCCCCCAGTGAAAAGGTCATGAGGTTGATCTGTGCTGCAAAGAGGTATCGGCTTGCCAACACTAATGAGGGCCAAACAAGGATGGTGCAAGTGACACGGCAGGAAAGCCACCTCTAGCAGCACCAGGAGGTCCCAGCCCCTCAGAGTTTTGCTTCATCATTATTTGTGATGCTGAAAATAAATGCGTGGCTGAAAGTGAGACGGGGGGTAGAGCCCCCAGTGTCTGGGGGATGCGTCTGGGTGAGACCTTGCCGCCTTCCTGCAAAGCGCTTTTCACAAACCGCCGCCGAGACTGACTCACCTGTCCTCTCCACAGTTTCCCTCAAGGACACAAAGCGGACGGTTGAATTTCCATCCCCATGCTGGTTATAGGCAAGGAGCTTGACTTCGTACACCATCGACGCATCTGTTTCAATGGAGAGACAAGAAGGACATTTGAGGTTTAATCACTAGCATTATCTCCCCGCGTGATGCTTATTTAGGAAACGCACATCTTACCAAATACACACAAGATGCTGCAAACAAGTACCTGCTACTGGGAAAGCACCCCAAAAACCTGGAGGAGAGCTGCAGCATCCCCCGTTTAACGGCTGTGCAACACATCTGAGCTCTCCCATCACGACAGACTCTCCCAGGGTCAGGAGGGGACACGGATCAAGCTGTCACCGTACTCACCCAGGTGGGTAATGTTGTACGCTGTTACGTTGCTGGGCAGTAACACCGGACCTGTGTACTGGGAGAGGTGGACTTTGCGGTAATACAGCTTGAAGCCTTCATGCTGGCCCAGTTTGATGGAGGGCTCCCACGTAGCCTGGACGGCGGTGCTGTTAATGACTTTAATAAAGAGGGATGGCATGGCTGGGACTGAAACAGAGAGAGAAAGACAGTGGGTTGCGTGTGCTTTTTCAGTCTGCATGATAAGAAATTCCCCAGCAGTCTTTCCCTGTGGTCACTGCACCAAAGAACATGCTAGATGAGGCTGAGAAAAATCGGACCAGACCAGGTCCTGGTTTAACAGCTTAGAACTTCTTCAGGGAGCTGTAGGAGTTTCCAAGGGTTTCCTCTGCTCTGTTCAGCAAGCAGAGAGGCTACTTTTACACTCCGGTTGCAATCTGATGCTCATGCAGTGACTTCAGCAATGCATTCCCAAATTCCACTTTTCTGCCCTCGCCCTGAGGGTAGTGAGGACCTTTCAGAGTGATTAATCCCCCAGGGAGGAAGGAACCAGAAGGGATGGAGTTGGAGACATCCATCTCAAAAGCGTGCTAGGTACCTGCACTGGCTTGCAGGGTGTGTGGGAGCTTGCTTTAGGAGGGAGGTTTGGGATTCTATGCTGGGGACTGAGAGGAGAACCGGGGCATCTTCATTAACAACCCTAAATACCTGAGCAGCCTGAGATCTCTGCTCAGCTGTGGCTGGCTTGTTTTGGTAGGCAGGCACTTACCTGGCCTCAGGGGCGCACGGGGGTTTAGCTGGGAAGGTGTCCCTGCTGCTGCCCAGTGTCACCAAGGCCTGATTCAAAGACCACCAGGATGCCTTTTGCTCCAGTCAATGCCCCCAAATCATGCCCCCCTGCGGGGGGTCATGGCCATTTCATCCCCAGGTCCCCAGAAAGCTGCCCGGCCCCACTCTGCCCTGGGCTGAGAGACAAAGATTTGCAAACCAAAGCCAATTTTCTTGTGATGTAAATATCTGGGGTTTCTAAAGCTGGTTCTGCACAAACCCTGCCCTGGAGCCCCGCGCAGCGCTGGGGCACGCAGGACCGTGTTTCCCCCAAGCCTCTTCCTTCCCCTCTCCCTCCCCTTCTCATATGCCAATCACACCAATGCAAAGATGTGCCTCAGCAGGACATTTATTTCACTGATGATTTTTTTTTCACCTCATTTCCACAAAACACCCCCAGGCCGAATGCTCCCATCAGTTCCTCAGCCTTTGGCACCATTCAGAAGATGCAAAGCACCAGGCGCTGCAGGCTGTGCCCTGCCCAGCGCTCTGCTCCGGCACCGGGAGGGAGAAGGGTTTTCGGGCGCTGCCATACCGCGCAGTGAGCTTGGCTACATCCTGCAGCAAAATTATCCAGCAGAACAACAGCCCTGCTTCTCCAGCAGCCTCCAGGCTCTGAGGTAGAGCTATTTTTCCAATTCCACGTGATTACAAGCTCAGAAGTTCCCAAATATAAGGATTGCCAGGTTTGCATTGCCGATGCTGCTTTTTTGTCTTGTTTTTCCCCAAGGCATCTCTAAAGGATGAGCAGTGCAAACCCAGCCTTTGGCAGAGAGTTCAGCACAGCCATTTAGTGAGCGATGGTGAAAAGCGGATGAAATGTGGCCGTGTCAATCTAAGACTGATGAGAGCTAAAAAAGGGCATTTCCTCCATTTAATGGTAAAGGCAAAACCACACAGCACAACGGTTTGCCTTTTCCCAGGCACCAAGAGCTGAAGCTTTCCCACGAGGAGAGTTAGGGGAAGGAAAGACATCTCTCCTGGTGAGCAGGAGGGTCTTTACAATCCTGTCTCTTCCCAAAGTGATGCTCTCCTTCAGGTTGCAGGGGCTTTGTGTGATGCCCTCCGAATAAGCATGAGGAGAGGAACAAGTCCCTGCTGACTGATGAGCATCTCCATGTGGATTCAGGAGGAAAGACTTAAGAGAGCAGCGGTTCTGGGTCAGGTTAATGAGATCCCATCCTGCCTGGGCGCTGCCAATGGGAAAAAAATGGGTTGAAGTACTTCTTGCTAGGATTTATTCTGATTTCATTGATGGGAAGGCTGTGCTTAACAATTTCTGGGTGCAAAACACAGAGTAAATTCTATTTATACCAGAACGTACCATTCTTCCCAAGGCTGCATATTTTCGCAATCCAATTAAGTAGTCATTTTGTCTAAGCCTCCCAGTTCCCTTTAGGGCAAAATTAGGAATTGTCTGGATCCCCCCTCTGAGAAGCTGGACTCTTGTTTAAAGCATCATTTTCCAAATCATGGGTGAAAATGCCGCTCACAGAAAGGGAAATCACATTATCCCATGGACAAAGAAACACTGATGTGGGCCATCCTGATTTGCGAAGAGTTGGCTTTATTTTATGGTTGCAGAGCCTTACATTTAATAAAAACCACAAGAATATCTCTCCTTCAAAGTACGGAATATATAGTATTTATTCAAACTTTGAGTATATATATATATGTATAATATTGATTATATGTATGCACTCGCAGAATGCACGTGCCGTTTATAATGTTATTACACAAATAAGTGTATACAGATGGAGTATATCTGCGTGTGTGTATCAATATATGTACACACACCAGTGTATATGTGCTTCACAGAAGTATATAGAAGACATAATATGGATCTACTATAAGTGAGGCATCTCCCTCATGCTAAGGGCTGGGATACTTGTTTTCCTCTTCCGTGCTGTTTGGAATTTTCCCCAGGTCATTTCAACTTTCTTCTTGAAGGCGTCTTTAGCCGAAGATGACTAAAGGAACAGTCTTCATCCTAGAGAAATGTCAAAAAGTCCTGGAGAAAACCCTAAAAAGCATTAAAAGACAAGAACAAGGAGCGTGTGCTGCTTAATGAAGCGGAGAGAGTTTGAGATTTAAAATACCACGGCATTTGTGAAACGGCGTAAAGGAGAATGACAGGGAGGAGACAGGAGGGCCTTCCTAGACAGAGAGGTTCACGGAGGACAAGGTTCACTTGGGTAGTTTCTCTACGGCGTTTTCCCTTCTACTTTTTATACGAAATTATCACTGGCTCAAAGGAAGGATCACTGCGCTTGTAGAAAGCGTTGGAGGCTTCAGCTAAGCGTGCTCTCAGCATACTCCTAGCCCTGAAAAGCTGACCTCCCCAAGCCGAAAGCAGCCCTGCTCCTTCACCATATTCCTATTCCAGACAATACCAGTATAACACAGTTACTCAAACCAGTCTCCAGCTGGCAGCATCTCTGCTGGCCACTCCGACAAGCGCTGCCCTCGCTCCGCCAAACCATCCCCGGCTGGCAGATTCACCCGCCGTGTCCTTTCCACGCAAGGCAGGACATGGCAGCGTGGTGACACAGGGGGTGCTGCCACCATGGGGCTTCGCACCCATCTCTGCACGCATCTCATGCGCGTGGCGCTGAGCCAGGATGGCAAAGCCGAGACACGGCGTGTCAGGGAAATCCCGTCCCTTTCTGAGGCTGTTCGCGCAGATCCAGTGTCTCCCCGAGCCCAGGGGAGCCACAGCTCTCCAGCGCGCCTCAGGAAGGCACGGGGTGAAATGGCTTGGCTGTGAGAGGAGGCAAATCTGCAGCAAAGCTTTAATCATCTGGTGACAAAAGCCACTGGATCCTGGCTCCCTGACCCGCTCTCACCTCTGTGAGCAGAAGGCAACAGGCACCCGAGTGAAGCAAAGCAAACAAATCAAGCCAGAACTGGGGCTTTTAAAACTCTCTTTACCTTCCCACTAGGCAAACGCAAGCTGGGGTTGAGTGATCTTAACCAGGCCAGCTTGTCCATCCTGAACGTGGAGCTAATTGCTGAAACTTCGTTACACAGGACAAGTCTTTTTAAAGCATAGCAGAGCAGGACAGTGATGCCTTGAAACTTCAGAGAGCCAGGAAATTTATGATCCCGTTACCAGATTCCTAACTATTCCTGTCGTGATTGAAGGTAATAATGACAAAAAGTCCTCTCTAGCTCGACCCAGACTTCTGCAGAAACACCAAGCTCTATGAAGCATGGCTGGCTTTTAGCTCCTGTAGCTGAACTCGGAGCATCGGGTCAAGGAGTTTCAAGTTTTCCCTCAGTCCATCCGTCTGTCTCTAAATTGGAAGGAAAAACAAACTCTAAGGGTGACCGATTCCCTGGGGAGTACCAAGGAAAATAAACTTGCAGTGTAACAACCCAGCAGGGCGAGGATTTATTGGTCGTGGTGCTTAAAAGCTGTAGTAAACATCCGCAAGGGCTGAAAACGGAATGAGAACTGGATCCCCCACCTGGAAGTCAACACACTCTTT
>NW_009646608.1:1527164-1553679 GCF_000708025.1 Charadrius vociferus | reverse complement strand
GTCAACACCCTCTTTCATTCGATCCTAAGTAACATCCCCACACCCAAGGCCTTCTCCGCTGCGAATTTGTAATTAATGAGTGTTCATGAGAACGATGCAATGGTCCTAAGAAATTAGTCTCAGTATGTGAGATGAGCCAGGATTCAGAGGTGCTGGAGAGGCATGTGAGACTCTAGGAAAACGTTCCTAAAGTGCCGGCTGACAGATCACGCTGCGGCTGTGGATACAGTTTGGTGTCTGTGTGCAAGGGTCCTGCATTAGAACACCGAATTTCTTACTGGGGAAGCTAACTGGTGGCCACATCTGGGAGGCCGAGTCAGGGAAAAAGCCTTGGAGATTACCCTAACTTCCCACTGAAACAGCAGGCCGCTCCAAGGCAAGGACTCGTAGGTCAGGACAGCTCAGCTCTAGTGTGATTTCTCCGGGGTAGAGTAGAAAAAATCCAAATTCAGTGGTACCTATCAAGTAAGAGTTGTGAGTACCAGAGCTGCTGGAGGATGCCTAGATGCTGCTTGAACAGGAAATCTGCATTTAGCAAGCAGTTTAGGAAAAGCCCAGAGCAGCTGCAATGCACGAGACCAGCCAGACTTGCGCTCACCCCCTGCTACAACATCAGCTGTGAGTGGCAATGCTGTGTTTGAGGCAATCAGTCAGCCCCTGCGTAACGATACTAGAGAATTTTACACGATATCGCAGAGTACGGGGAGGAGCGGGAACAAGGAGCATCAACACGGCAGGCTAAGTGCCAAAGCGCTCCGCAGTGGGTATCGGGGCGATGGGCGCTGCTGCTACGCACAGCGGGTTTCAGCATCTGATGGTCCAAGCGCAAAGCGTTCCTTACCTTCTCCCAGCGTGCTCACCACTGTGACTTCTGAGGCTTTGCTGGCACCCCGGGAGGTGTAAGCCTTTATATAAAAACTATAGCTGGTCGAAGGCTCTAAATCAGTCACTAGCTGCTGGAAGGTGCTCTTGCTAACAGCCTCCTGGTACTCCATCTCTACGGGATCTGAAGTACAAAGGAAGAGAGAACAGAGCAGCGTTAGGCTTTGCAAGAGGTACAGAGAATAAACAGGTGTTGCAAGTGGTAATTTTGGTCCCTGAGGTGGGTGTGTATCTGCCCACATAATTTTCTGCTGACATCTCTGGGTGCTTCACTGGTGACCTAAGTTGCCAGCAAGATCTGATCACGCAGCTTCACCCTCCCCACCCTTTTGGTATTTACATCAGCGTGACGGCCTCATGTCTGTCTTTCAGTGTTGTGGTTTAGGCCGAACTGGCCACGGGGGACGTGGGGCACCCCAGATGGACCAGGACATTCAGAAATATGGAGATGATGGAGAACATGAGTGGCAGCATTGTCTACTGCAGTGCAGACCTGGTTTACCTAGCGAGCCATGTTTCTAAACTATGGGAAGACTGAGGATGCTCTGGGCAGCGGGTAGAGCACCATACCTGCAGCTTTCCGAATGTGCAGCACATAGCCGATGATCTCCTTGGTGTTCTGCAGAGGCTCTTTCCAAGACACCTGGATGGTGGTTGCAGAGACCGTCTCAGCCTTCACGCTCTGGGGAGGACCGGGCAGCCCATCTGCCCACAGGACTGTCAGGCGAGCACTGGCTTGCGTGGAGCCGGCGCTGTTCTCGGCAATGCACTGGTAGATGGCTTCATCTGCCTGGTTGATCCCATAGATGGAGAGAGTGCTGCGTGGGGACATGAGAGGGACAAGCATCTCACTGAGCGCTCTGCAGCAGACGTCCCTGCCCTCCAGCCATGCCATGACCCCCGTGCTGGCTCTGGTGGTAGGGCATCCCACATGCCTCTATTTCCACAGAAAGCTTCCAAGAAGCTGTGGGCCGGTGCTTTTGGGGAAGGAAAAGCCCGGGAGGTGGATACATCATTCCCCAGATCCCGTGACTGGGCAGATTATCTCTGTCTCAACTTGCAGAGACTGTGGTTCAAGTACAGCCGGATGGGGACACAGGGTGTGAAAGGGAAGAGCAGGATCTGAAGCCCTGAATTTAGGAAGATCCCAGCCACACTACTGTGGCAAGTGCATCCACACACCCAAACCAGCTTTAACTGGCTTAGCTCCAGTACACACCAGTGAGACCCATCCAGGCACCGCACTCGGTTGCTAAGCCAAGTCTAATCAAGCGCAGCCAGAAAGCCCTCTGGTGATGCTCTAATTGCATTATAGCACATTAGAGCAGTCTTAGGGTAACATTGGGATTAGCTGACTTATCTGGCAGGGTTACAGCCTCAGCTCCTGCTTCTGCATTTTCAGAAACATGATCACCATGAGCCAAAAGCCAAAGCTTACAAGCAAGTCGCAGGTTTTGTCTGCAAAACCTTTCAGCGCGTTTTTGATGCTGGCGCATCAAAGCTTGCTCTCCCAGAGCAGCAACCAGAACGGTTCTTCCAGCCTGCTCTCGGGGGCCTCCACACCAGGCTTAGGTGCTGTTTTCAGCCTCCAAGATAAAGACAGACACTGGGTACCCTGGTGGGAAACATCCCTGAAGGAGGGGGAAAAGCCAGCCATGTACCAACCTCCCAAATGAGTGCGTTCCTGAGCACGGTGCCCACCTCTGCACCACCTCCATGAGGGGCGTTTAGTGGCTTGATGGGCACAGGGACCATCAGAGTCCTTGTACATGTGGCCACATGAACTGAAGGCCCTTTCTCCACTGCATGACCCTCCAGCAATAGTTGCGTACAACCAGAGGAAGTTCAGGGCCAGCCCAAGGGTTGCACTGTCCAGTATCTTTAAAACAACGCCAACAAATATTGAGTCAGAAATAACTGAGCGACACATTAGCTCTATCTTGCCATTCAGCGTGCAAAACAGCTTTTCTTAGTAAGATTTGTTCACATGTTTGTGAACCCATCAATGAAAGCCCTGCTCTTTCCAGGGCTTGCACCCTTCCTCAGAAACCAAGCCAGGAACAACGTGATTCAATTAGTGAGTATCCAGCAGACACAAGGCCACATAAATAAATACCCAGTATGTCTCCCTTCCGAGACATGGGGTGGGAAGTCTCACCACACTGTGTCCAGCTCCGAGCTGGAAATGGAAAGGCAGCCTTTGATGTTGGAGATGTTTTTACTGACCCTGAAGCAGCAGCTAAGGTTAAGATAAAATATGCTTACAGTGCTCTTAGTCCTGGTAGGATGTTCTCACAAACAGGGCATCCTGCCGAAAATCTCAGAAATAAAGGTCCAGTAGGGGCCCAGACTGGACCAACTAAACCTGGTGACAGCTTTTACACCACTGTAAATTGCATTTGTTACTGCAAATTGTGGGGATTGACTAGCCCTATAAATAGGCTACATGATATCCCCCTCACAGCACTGAATGAAACACCACTCACCGCTGCCTCCCCTTCCATTTTTGAGCATCACCCATACGTGCACCACTCCAGATTAATCCCTATTTGTGCATCTCTCTTTCCAGTCCTGTCGAGTTCATTTGAACTGTGGTTTGCTTCTGGCTTGGCGTGAATGTTTGGGAGACCACAATGCCTCCGAGCTCCAGCATCATCTCACTGGCTTAAGACAAAGCTTGCATGAAGCTTTTTCATTGCTATTTTTCTGTAAGAAATGACCCAAACCTAACCAAATCCACATCCACTGGTTGCTTCTAGGGAGAAATAAATTATCTTCTTCTCCTGCAGCGAATTCCAAGTGGACTTGGGACCTGATTGCATGTGAGTAAATCTCAAGCATCCCTGCTGATGCGAGGGGCACTTCATGGCTTTTTGGGAGTCATAATCAAAGCTGCCTTTTATGTAAATGAAAAATTGTACATGGAAAATGAAAATTATAAATAACCTGCCACTGCCTGCCTGTATGTCAGAAAGAACGCTTCTTCTAATTGCAGCAAAATATTGGTCTTCCTATATTAAAATTTATTATTGCTGTTGATTTAACATTCATTTTTCTGCCTTGCAAATTATCGGGGCCATGGTGAGTGAGCAAATGTTTAACAGTCATCTATTTATGTCCTGTGCCTTTGTTTCCTTGGAAACATTGTAAATGGAATATCAAATGTGATGGTTTCAGCTGATATGGTGATTTTAGAGAATCAGCCCTAAGCTCCCCTCATAGCCACGGGCTCAACGTATCTGATTAAATGGAAGGAGAAAGGCAGAGCTGGGGAGGGGGCGGGGGGGGAGCAGGGAGGAAGGACCCTGATGTGTGGCTCAACTGTGTCAACAAGGGCTGAATCCTGCGAGGACAGATGGCAGAAGGCAGGATTACGCCGTCCGAAAGCTGTACTTGCAGCTCTGCACAAAGCAGATGTGTGGAAGGAGCAGTAGCGCTTCCTTCTGCCCCGTCAATGCGGGGATTATTTCCACACGGCCGCTGTGCATCTGGGCACCCAGGAGCAGCCAGGCCGGGCTGGCACGCATGTCGAGAGGAGCTTTAAGGTTCCCAAGCACAAAGCAGCCCAGGAAAAAATGGGAATGTTTAGCTTCCAAGTGTATTAATTCGCTTTACATGGAGAGAGGAAAAGATGGGGAGGAGGGAAGAGGGGAGCCTGGTTGGAAAGCAGTGCAAGGGTGCAAGGAGCCTGGTGGCAACAGCACGATGCTGGGGCCAAAGACGTCTCTCTCCTGGGAGGATTAGGGGCTGAGCAAAGCTTGTCTTGTGCAACGCAGGTGATGTGCTGGATGCCAGTGGTCCTGCAGCAGGACAGCACTCAGCCTCTGGGACCCAGAGCTGGGCAGAACCTCGGATATCCCAGCTGCCCTTTTGCAGATGTCTCAGGGTGTCGTAGAATCATAGAATGGTTTAGGTTGGAAAGGACCTTGAAGATCATCGAGTTCCAACCTCCCTGCCATGGGCAGGGACACCTCCCACAGTCAAGTCGTAAGAAATAAATAAAATATATTTCCACAAAGCGGACATGGCAGGTAGCTGGAAACTTGCTTCAGGCTTTGAAAAGTCCATTTTCATTGAGATATACAAGGCTGCACTCAGATGTACCACGCAGTAAGAGCCTGGGCCATCCGTTACCTGGGGCCCATGCTATCTGGAACAACGCGCAGGCAAGGGGGTCAATAAAACAACTGGATTTTCAGCTATGCCTATGAACCAGGGTAAGGAGCAGAAACCAAGTGTGGAGAAGTTGGCAAGCAGAATACCCAGCATCTAAACACCAGCTTCATGAGAATAGGGTTCTCTCTCTCTCTGTCGGTCCCTCTAACACCCCCAGGCAGTCCTCTAAAGGAGGCTGCCCAGCTCCCTGCAAGCCCCGGCGCGATCTCTGAAGCACGCTGGTAGCTGCGATGAGGAGGGCAGGAGCTGGCAGTGAGTTACGTGAATCGCAGCATCATCCCAGCTGATACCTCTGCTGTGCATCCGTTTTCATCTTAACTATGGACACATCCTTCCCGCCTTTGCCCAACGCATCACCCCCTGGGATGTGGTGGATACAGCGTGGCAGGGTCAGTGTTTGGTTCAGTTTTTTTTCCCCTCTCCCAGGTTTTGCTGCTTTTTGTCTTTTTCTTTTTCTTATTTTTTTTTAAGAAAGCTCAAACAAAAGGAAAATATGTAGTTGCTGTGCAAGGAGGTGCAGAGCATCTCTGTGCGTCAGCCATCTGAAATATGCAGTGTCCTTTTATTTCTTCCCGTCAACAGGAAAAAAATCTGTCACTTTGGGACATCTGCTGTTGGAAAACTTTCCTGCGAGTGCCAGACTGGCAGCGCCGTGAGCACGTCAGATGAGGCGAGATGCCAGAAGGCTTTCTGCTGGTCACCAAAGCTGCTCGGCGAGCCGAGGGCTCCATCAAATCTCCGCACAATGCCCTGACAGGCATTGATGGAAGTGGGGAGAGGAGCCGCTGCAGATTCACACCCGGCTGAGCTGAAACGAGAGGCCTCCGCTGCTCGAAAGCCGCGGTATTCCCAAGCTGTCTTCCCAGTTCATAGGCAATCAGGATGACTGATCTGGCTCGGGTCAGGGGTCCGGGCCGGTGACCGGAGATCGGCTTTCCAAAGGCTCCTCTGAAAAAGTCTGAGAACTGAAGGAAGCCTCTTCATCGATTCAGCAGCACAAAGAAGAAGAGGGGCCCATCTGGAAGGCTATCGGCATGCGCGCGCACACAGGCGCACAAAAGAGGGAGTGTGATGAAATTAATGCAGAGAGCAGGCTGTGGCTAGCGGGGAGAGCATTTTAAGCGCCGGCAGCTACAGAAAGCCACCAGCGCCCCGTTCAGACGCCCCGTCTCTGTGCCCGGCTCTGCCTCCATTTGTTACAGGTCGCGTTGTGCCAAACGAACCGCTCCTGGGCTCCCGGTGCCGTGCTGGAAAGGAGTTTTTTTCCTTCCAGTGCTGGCTGTTGGCAGCTTTGCAGAAATGCTCTGTATTTTGAAGGCTGCCTTGTACCGGCTGAGAATAAGGTGCAAAGCTTGAAGAGTGACTGTCACCGGCCCAGAGGGACGCTGCAGATCTTCCCCACTCCTCTATAAGCATGTTCGTACAACTCCAGAAATTAAATATCATGCAGGGCTTCCTAGGTGAAATTGGGTTGTGTTGCGCAGGAGAAGGATCCCTTTCGGCACAAACTGGTTTATCTTCAGCAGGTTCTGCAGCCCGCTGGCCAGGATCCCAGCATGATTCTGTGGTTACAGACTCACCCAAGCGCAGTTTCTGGAGGGATGCTGCTGGTCCCAGCGGGGTGCACGGTGCTGTGGGGAACCAGCCCACCCTCCCCGTCGGTGTGGGATTGAAAGGGCCGTCACACTCTCAGCTTGCAAAGCTGGTTAGAGATGCCGCTCCTTCTCACAGCTCCGGGAGAGGACGGAGTCTGGCAGGATGGGGATTTGGCTGTAGGATGGGCTTTCTGCAAATGGGACATGGTAAACAGCATCGCATTTGCTACAGGAGGCACAGCAGTGGCACCATTTAATCCCGAAATGCTCACCCTTCTTTGCTGGCTTCACGATACCTGCGTTTGCACTGTCTTGACATAACACTGAGCAAACATGCTGAGCCCTTCTGGGAACTTGCCACTGCTCAGGCACCACACTGGGGACAAGCAGCAGCTGGCTCAGCTCCACAATCCAACTGGACACTAAAGTCTCGAGCGTTGGAGGCTCTGGGTCCCTTGGTTCAGCTCTGGTCCACATCAGGGGTGGTCTGAGCCTTTCCAGGTGGGAAGGACACATCCAACTGCTGCTGCAACTCAGCCCTGCACATCTCAGCACAGCAATGAGCTCCATACAGAAGACCTTCGGCAAATGAGTGGCTCCAATTTCCCATGTATAATTAAAAGACTTTTCAGAGGTCTGTTTCTTCACATTCAAGGCAAGAGGGTCCAACTGCACTGACGGTGGTGGAGTTGTGTCCTCCCATCCCTGCAAAGCTGGGAAGTGCACTCTGGCACAGGCAGGAGACAACAGCCAGAGCTGCTCCACACTACAAACTTGCTGGTTGTGTGGTTGAACGCATTGGCTGCCACTCAACCTGTTTTCACAAGTCAGAGAGTGCAATCACAGATTTAACTGAATTCTATCCCAGGGAGAGAGCAGAAAAGTCTTCACATATGCAGGACCACAGGGAAGCACAAAACGTCTCAGGAAAAGCTCCTGAAGGGAGGGCAGATGCCTATGTTGGCAGGACTGCTAACGCAGACAGCTGGGAGAGCTGTCTGCCGCTAAATGGAAAGTCCCCCAAACCTGTTTCCCAGCAAGGGGCGCAGGTGTTGGAGAGGAAAAAGACCCAGCCTAACCCAGGGGAGGCTGAGTTTGGGCTGCCCCGTGATGGGCTCGGTCCTGCCTCCAAGGCTCCTGTGTAAGGACCAATCTCTGCAGATGTATTTCGCTGTATGCAACAGTTTGAAGAAACACTTAAAACCCCGATGCGCTTCAACAGCAGCTCAGTGGAGCAGCGCACAAAGAAAAATTACACGGGCAACTTGGTAGCAAAATCATTGCAGCCACATGAGAAGGAGAGACTGATGCCCATCGCCGTCAGCTGCTCTGGGGCTCCTGCAGGTCCCTTTCACAGAATACAGCTGTGAGATCCCAGCATGGGATCCCTGCTTTCTGCGGGGAAAGCGGGATCACGCTGATGCTCCACGGCTTAGCAGGGCTTTGGGCGCCGTTGCAGAGAGTCTCCTTGCGAAGGCTATTTCCACATGTCTTCCAAACAAAGTCAAACCCATAAATTATCGTTAAATCAGGAGCAGCTGGTTCACATCCCAGTCCTCCACGTCCTTATTTGTCATGCTTCTGGGAACTGAGACATGATTTGCTATACGGTACCTTCCCGTAGTCGCGAACAGTCTTCAAAGTCATTGCATAAATAACCTGCAGGCTTGCCTTTCCTCCCTTAAGGTGTCCAAATCCCTACAAATTCAAGAGTTTGTGGGGTGTGTGCACCACGAAGGGATGTACAAACCCATCTGCATCTCTCCGACCCCAGCTAGAGTGGGTTTTATAGAAAAAAGCCACCTTGTGAATGACAGGTTTGCAGTTTCCCTGAGTTTGGTACCAAAAAGGTTGTCCTGTCCCAAGTGCTTGAGCTAGGATTAAGCAACACAACAAGTGCAAGAAAAGCAAAGCGGTCCCAAAGCTCCTTTACGGAGGAATATTTTCTCTGATGAACCTTGAGCATTCGCAGCCCTTGAAGTCAGTCATTCTCAGGGAACTAAAACAAGTGCAAATCAGTGAGGAAGAATTTAAAAAGAAGACAGTTCACAAGCGAAGGTCACTGAGGAAAGCAAACGCCACCTGAGCCCAGGTTCTAACGAAGCCTTTTTCCGGTGGAACAAATGAAGTCCCTTAATTACCATTTTGTAAATAAAATCTTCTTGGAAAATCAAT
Source organism: Charadrius vociferus (assembly GCF_000708025.1). Taxonomy (NCBI): domain Eukaryota; kingdom Metazoa; phylum Chordata; class Aves; order Charadriiformes; family Charadriidae; genus Charadrius; species Charadrius vociferus. Next base: position 1,544,851 of record NW_009646608.1, on the reverse strand, counting down.
ATTTAGAGCCTGCCTTCTCTGAAGACGTTGGCCTTTGTTCCTTGCTATTACAGCAATATAAACCCCATAGTATGATATACTTCTAGGCTGAAAATTGCCCGCCTGAACCTGATTGGGTCAAAGGAAGAAAAGCAATAAACCTTTCAGAGCAGTAATTCGGGTACTATTTCATACTTCCTTGTAAATTTTGGAGTAATAACCAAGAAAGCATGATTTTACACAAGCCCACAATTAACTTGGCCAGTAACCGCCCCTTCCTCCTGCATTCTGCTTTTGGGACAGGCTGGTGATGCCGGCTGGGAATTTTGCTGGAAATGCTCATTACACCTCTCAGGCATTTGGATTGTGATTAATCTGAATCACCCCAGGAACAATACAGGCAAAATGGCATCTCTGATCGGCAGAGAGGGACAGACCCTGCAGCTGCTGGACATGGGAACGGCTCCACCAAAGTCAAAAAGGCTCCATCAGCTTATCTATCCGAGCGCATGGTCCACTGCAGCATCACCCCGACAGCCATCGGTTCCGTCCCCAATCCAGGGACTGCATGGCAAGACAGCCCCATCGTCAACTCTTTCAGTGATTTTTATTCACAGTTTTTAATGGAAAACCCCACAATTCCCTACGCCTGCGCCTTCATGCATTTTTCATTAACAATTATCTGCTATCCCAGAACTGCTTTTGATTTTTGCTAATCATCGATTGGATATTTTGTTCCCACACAGCTGGCATTTTCAAAACATAACAACCACCTCTGGAGAGGGCACAGCAGAAGGCTGATCTTTAATGCTAATGTGCCCAGAAACCGTCAACACATCAGGTGATGAGAATTCACATCTGAGGGACCACGAGGGAAGAGGTATTTATCGGACGCAGCCTGTGAGGCTTATTTTACTGTGCTGAACGGCTGGAAGTTGCTAAGCAAGTGACTGTCTTGATGTCATAACATCAGCCACATCCAATCTGCAGTGAATCCAGTTCCGAAGCTGCTGTCCCATCCCAACGATGATGGCCTTCTGCGGTCCCCTGACCTTGAGGATTTGCTCTCCTTGGGTTTGCAGTTACTTCATATGAGAGACAGCGTGGAGCGACGTAGATGCCAAAGGGCCCTTCACAACTTTTTGAAGCAACAGTTTGATAGACAGATCTTCCCATCGGCTGTGGGCCTGTGCAGACATATGACTGCCCACAGGAGAGATGCCTCAAGCTTGCAGGAGCAGAGCAGCATCTCGCACGCACCGTGTTCTGCAGGTCTGGACCTCACTTCTGGCTGTGTTCATTTACAAGAACAAAGCTGCTCATAATGATACATTTTGCAATCAATTAGCACATGATATGATTTGGGATGATTTACTCTTTTTTTTTCTAAAAATCCCTTTGGGGGCATTCAGACCTTTATTGCCATACTAAGCAGAGTTTTAATCCAAATGAATTTTCTAGGAAACCATGTAATCTAATTAAAAAGCTCATAGTGCAGTTTAGTAGCTTCATTACTAGTAGATTCGAGATCCATCTTTACACGGACAAATATTTTCCAAGTGCAATAGACTGATAAATCCAAGGCATAATCACAAACTGATTCTGCCTGGAACTAAGTGGGTTACAGCACTTAGTCATGCCCATGAGAATGAAACAAAGGACAACTTGAAAAAGCTCAGAAGAAAACCCAGCCGTTGATCTGTTTCCTCCAATTCATGGAGCACCCAGCCCTGCTGTACCAGCGAGGGCATTTTTCAGACTGACAGCTTTGGAAATCACCAGGCATGGCCACTTGCCTGAAGTTGGGGGTCAGAGTAGACCAAGACTGGTGCGAAAGAAGCCAAAAGTTCAACATCATTGAGTATGATGGCCTTAGGGCTCAGCTTTACAATCGCGTTACTATAGATTGAGAAGATGCCACGTGTCAGCTGAGCCCCAGTAACCGGCTGAGCTCCCTCAGCCTGTGCCAGATGTAATGTAATCTGATCATTTAGCTTGCAGTGGAAAAGACTGACGCTAAATTGCATTAAATGATTACCATAAGAAAATGATTACAGCAATGTTCACCAAGTTGCAGTTCACATGCATGTGTAGCGCAGCTCCAGGCACAGGAACCTGGCCAGGAGACATGACCAGGACCAAAGACCCTACTTTTACTTTCCTCAAACAGTGAAGAGGAATGATTTCATGGGCAAGACATCTGGGCGAGACATAGAGCTGGATTCAGTGTGGGTTTTGTCATGGATTTAATAACTGCTCGTAAAGTCTTCAGTGACTTCTGAGTCCGCTTCCTGGTCAATAAAAGGGGATGCACTAATTTCCCTTCTCCCATTTCTGCTGTTTGTATCACAGGGGCAGGCATGCCTCAGAAATCCATGCAATGAACTAGAAGACCACAAGCCTGGAATGAGTGGCATCTGTCTGTGCACACACAACGCTCCCTGAAGCACAAAAAACTTCCATTTCGGAGAAAACCTCCACCGACTGAAAAGATTTTATTACAACTCACACCTTATCCTTGCAACTCACATCCTTCCCTCCTTCATATAACAAAGCTTTAAAAAAGCCTCAAACCTCCAAACAAAAAGCCACATTATAGAGAAACTTAGAAAAATAAAATCGCTGTTCCCTCTGGCGGAACAAGCCATGGTGCCCGCACAGCATTTCCCAGCAATCTAAACTGAAGGTGTGGACCCTCCAGAGAGGCTGCGTAGTCGCATTCATGAGACGCATTTGTTAATGCAGATAGCAGCTATATGACACCATAGAGTACAAATCTCTATCAATAATTTAGGTTTACAACACAGGTACTATTATTTTTCAGTATACTGTTCTGTGCTATTTCCATAGAAACTATGTTGTCAACTTGTAATTTTCACACTAAGTGCATCCCACCGTATCATTTCCTCCGTACAAACATCCCCATCCCCTCGCATGAAAATGCAGTTATTTAGTACTCAGAGAAAACACTCTTCCCCGGTGAGATAAAAGGCTGAAGTTCGGTGTAAGTCAGCTTACATGCAAATATTATTTCAAGTATTTTCAGGGAAAAGTGTATTTGCATTTGCATCCCCAGGCAGGTCAATGCTCAGGGGTTAAAGAGTGGTTCCTCCACTGTGAGTGCGGTCCCTGCCAACCCCAGGGACAACATTTGATCCTTCCAGAAATACCCAGATGATGATCAGGACTGAAGACAAACTTTTGCTGGGTTCCTGCATCATCAGTCAAAGTCTAATGCTGATGTCCTGGTACAATACAGCATAAAGCACTGAAAAGTGCAGCTAGTAGAACTGGAGCAGTGTTTTAGTACATCAAAGCCCAAGTTAAATCCACAGACCTGCTTCTGAACATTGCCTCCTTCCTATTAGCTCTTTGCTAATGTAGAAAGCAAGCCCCAACATTCTCCCTCTTCCCTTTCCACTGGAGTCCAAACAGTTCAAAATAATGGTTTTTAATTCACCCTTCTTTTAAAAGCAGGGTCGGGGAGCATTGCGTGACAGCAACCCACGTCACCTGCCGAAGCCAAGCCGGCTCTAAGGCATTCCCTTTTCAAGGTGCTTAAGCAGCAGGGCTGCAGTCTCTCTGGATCACTCATGCCCATCTTGGCCTCAAGCACAAGGCTGACGGGGCACAACGAGGCAACGGCAAAAGCAGGGCTTGCATGGCTCACCGGGACGTGCTGCAGACCCCATCGCTCTCTGCCAACCTTCACCAAACAGTCCAAAATGAACTACTACACACACCTGCCTCAAATCCACTGCCTGCACAAAAGCTGAAGCCTGTGTCAGCCAACTTGCTCTTTGCCCAAGAATGACACCTTTGGGAGCAGCTACTTCTGGACCATCAGGTAGGTGATGTCAGTCCTCCACATGCGCAGATTGGCACTGGGGAATGGCACAACCCGGCTGTGCGTCTCACGCTGCTCTCCACCCCGCGCTGCAGTGCCAGTGGCCAGCACATAAGGACTTACCTGTTGTTATTCTTCAGCTTAATGTGGTCGCTGGTCTCCAGGATCTGCCCGTTCCTCAGCCAAGTGATCTGTGGGGGCGGTTCCCCTTGGGCAACGCATGTGAAGATGGCAGTAGTCCCCACGGGCCTGGAAATGGACTGGGGATGCTGCACAAACTCTGCAGGGGCTGGAAGGAGGAAGGAGGAGGAAGGTGAGAAATGTCATGACGATCCCACTTTATCCTGATACAAAGAGCAACCTCGTAGCTTGGGCTTCAGTAAGTCTCGTCTGCCTGGGAACACGGGATACTTGGCCTACCCACAGCATAGGCAGCAGATAACTATGGTTTGGGTGGTGTGTCTGTAATCAATGCGATGGTGCAATTTGGTTGCCCATCCTGGCAGTCGCAGCTTCGTAGCAGGGACCTGAAGGTCAGCTCAGTGCTGTAGGGAGAGCCCAGGTGAGTCCTGCAAGGTTCAGGCAAACAGCATCAAGGTCTAAGCCCCTTCAGCTCCCCCCAGTCTCCCACTAAAAGCAATCCCGATGCTGCAAAATAATCCATATCTGACAAAGCTTATTGAAAACTGCATCCTGCCTGTTAGGGAAGGAGGCTGGAAGGTCAGCAGTCTCCGGTCATTAGCACACATATGAAATGGAAAGCATGCGTAACCCTTCATAGTGCACGGCACCACGCAGGGCCATGACCCTGGCAGAAATGAACCCTCTGCTATGGAGGCTTTCAAAAATCAGCCCATATTGACAGTACGAAGAGACGTGACGAACGAAGGCTGCAACTACACATGGCAATTATAGTATTTGTGGTTGGGAAGATCTGCTGTTTCATCAACGGCAGAGCTAAAGCAATGTCTCATGGCTTCACGCAAAGGACCCATACGGCATTAGCAAGCTGCTTGCAAATGGGAAGTAATGTATGGATGTGCATATGGCTATCTGACAGGTTGTTCTTTCCCCAGTCGGATTTGCTGCTCACTCTCCTGGGAGCAATAGACTGGGGAGCCTTTTTTACTCCAGATCTGCAGCCGGGGACCCTTGGGGTCCTGCCAAGCCTGGCAGAAGACTCCACCATGCCTGTAACTGCTGCTCACCTCATAACCAAATGTTTTCACCTTTCACAATAACATTTTTAAATGGAAAGTGATTTCGCCCTTTCCAGCGGCTCAAAATACATTTAAAATCATTTATCAGAATAAAACGGTGTACCAGCCTACAGAAAGCAGAGCCTGAAAGACACTGCCAAAGAGGTGAGTTTATTCAAGCAGTTACGCTTCAAAGGGCAAAGTGATAAATAAACTCCACGTTGCTGCTGAGACCTAAAATCAGGTGGAACTGGCAGCAGCCGCAATGAAGACAAACAGACGAAAGGCACGGGCCTGTAATGAATTTACTGACCAGTGTCACATAATGGATGGCTGGCGTTAAATTTTTCCAAGAAAAGCAAGATTATCCAGGGACACAAGCTCAGTGCCACTCGCTGGCGTTTTCCAAGCATGGGGCTGGCGGGCTGTGCCACTAGCAACAATTGGGGATGGGAGAAGGGAGCAAACTGGTCCAGCAAAATGTGTTGAGTGGTGGCCAGGCTGCAAGGGGGAGCGGTTATGTAAGAGCAGAGCCTTGTGGTCCATGGCCAAAAAATAACCTCAGGGTTTGCTGCAACAGCATGGGGTGATAAAGCTCCTCCCCAGCTGCATGCACACAAGGGAAGAGCATCGCTACTGCTGCAACAAGGACAAACCACAGTAAAAAGTGCTTATGTGTAAGAGCAAAGTCATGCATGTTTTAAGTCCTGCAAGCAGAAAAGACACGGAAACTCACTGAAGAGCCCGTGTACCTTGAAGGAGCCCCCTCTTTCATTTTTAATAATCAAAGGGAAGCGGAGCATGGCAGGTCTGACTGATGTTAGCAGTAGGGGGTACCCACCGGCAGAGTTTATTGTCAGGCCACTTCTGCCGGTGCTCGGGTCTACTAATGAACCTGATCCCAGCAACCTAATGGACACACATTTCCCGAACCTCCTGCTAAACTTCCCCAGGTGCCAATCGATCCCTTGTCCTTTTTCCCCTCCTACATTTTTCCCCCTCTAGACTTATAAATTAAAGTAAAATTCAGGATGGGTTCAATAAAAGTTGGAAGCACGGATAAACAAGGGGAAAAACCCCTCTTCCCTGCAGTGAATGGTCCCTTTGTAGAGTACAGTGAGAGCATTAGAGACTTGATTTTCGAGACTTCCTTAACCTCCCACCCCCTGCTTTGTGCTGGCGCGGTTTTGCAGGAGCAATTATTTTGCGAGTGGCTGTGCACCTCCCTGCTTTCATCTGGGTTCAAGAGTTGCGCCCGCAATACTTGCAGGTGCAAAACCACGATGCCAAGGAAGGACACAGCCATCTCCCAGCTCCTCGCCGAAGCTTCATTAAAGACCCCGCCGCTTGGCTCTTTGCCTGTGCCTCCCTCCCTCTCCACGGCTTCACCAAATCTCAAACCCACCATTTGTTCCAGCAGAAACAAAGTTTAAATACGGTAAGAGGCATCCGGCGTAACCCTTCTGGAATCGCCGGCTCTCCTTACCCTCCCTTATTAGCCCGTGTCAAGAGGGAGTAATTGGAGCAGTGTCGCGTGTGACTCGGGGGGTAACGAACGTGCAGCTGCGGCCGCTGGCTCGGCGCCAACGATGCTATTCAGGACCGCGGCCCCTCGGGTTCCTCAGGTCCCTGCTCCCCTCCGCCGTCCCTCCTCTTCGCTGTCTCGCTAAACACAACCAGATGAAAACCCCAGCCCCTGTTTAACTTGCTTAAACTCTCCGGGGAGCAGGCAGCCACTCCTTTGAACGGCTCCCACCTCCACTGTGCCGAGCTGTCCCTGCTCAGTGGCACCCCTCACTGCAAGACACAGGATACCCTTCTGCTCCTCCTGGCTTTTTCCAGGCATCACTCTGTCTTTCTCAGGTCTCACCCTCCTCCTTTGGGTGCAGAAGGAACAGCAGTGTGAAGCTGTAGCAGCAAAAGCGCCCAGGCTGCAGCAGAAACCCATGGATTTAAAAGGCTCCGTGTCCCCATCACTGGCTTCCAACAGCATCAGAGGAAGGACATGGTCCAGATGCCCCCAGGGTCTTAATCTGGGGACAGACATTGCTGCAAGGAGATATCCCTCTGCTACTGTGGACCAGCGAGCACCTGACCTGGCATTCATCGCAGCGTCCCCAGGCAGGGTGCCCCGAGGTGGCTGCTGGTACGTGACCCAGGGTGAATGGAACCTTTCCTGGATAGAAGAACATCTGCTCTCCTGCCCCCAGGTTCTCTCCCTGCTATTTCAAATGGTTTCAACAGGAACCGCGAGTCTGCCATCCCTGGCTCTGGCTTAGCGGGAAAGGAGCAGAAGCAAAGCCCTGCCTTCAGCCAAGCCCTGCCTGCTGCCAGCCCTCCACCCCCCTCGTCATTCATAATTAATAGAGCATCTTGTCAGTGCTCATCTCGCCCTGCACGGAGGCGCAGCAGCCTGAGCGTGTCTCCCCCTTCCACCCTACATGCCAAAAGGCTATGGCAGGCGGTGAGAGGAAGCATCTCTCAGCCCTCCATGAAGATCTTAACAAAGATATTAATGAAGATCACACTTAAGAGCAGAGGATTTAAACCTGAGGAGGAGGAGCGGGCAGGATCTGGCCCTGGCTGGTGAAGAAGCATTGATTATTCAGGACTTAAGGGGAAGGAGGGGATCATGCAGTTTTAATGAATATTTAAAGGCGTGACATTGGTATCAAAAAGCAGTAACACTTAATACCACACCTAGAATTGTTAACGAAGTGCTTCAATAGCCTTTACTGTGCTCAACAAACTGTGATAGCACGAAGATGCACTGTAACAACGGGTTGTGACAAGAGACCCGGACGAACCCAGTATCTTTAGGGACATCTCATCTCAATAGTGACCAGCCACCAGTGTGTCCCTCAAGACAACAGGAAGCTTCGCTGCCCTTGCCGGGAGTTTGCAGCATGGTGCTTATGGCAGCACCCAACAGCTCGCTGAGAAGGGCTGTCCTAAGGATCGGGGAGTACCGACAGCCAATGCACCGATGCCAGACGAATCCTTGCCCCTTGCACCTCAGTATGAAGCTGTCGTTAATTCTCAAGTAGCCAGAGTGGCAGGGTGAGGGAGGGAGGCTGGGGTGAAGAGAAGGAAGAATAACATGGAAAGAACAAAACCGTATAAATTAGGCTACCAGAACCTACAATAAGGGTATAAAGGAGCAGACAGGTCAACGGGTAAGCCAGTCAAGCACAGCATCAGATGACAGGAGATTTAAGACGAAGAACTGCTGCCCACTTGGCTTCTCTCTATTGACTACAGAGGATGCCCAGATGCTTACGTAGGTAGCTTCAATAGTTAAGTTGTAGACCTGGTGGGATTGCTAGGGCCAAATATGGAACCCGTGACTGTGTCCCCTGGGAAACAGGCAGAAACTACTCAAGAAGGCTGTCATGGAGGCTGTCCATCAGCCCTCAGTGGGTATCATGAACTTCTTGTCCTGGCAACGTGCAGGCTGGAGCTCCGCAGCAGTGGGACATGTTCCCACGTCACCTACTGGTGTCCTCCCAGGAGGATGCTCCAGAGGGCCCAGGCACCCCAGCTCACTTCAGCATCCTGACGGACCAGATCTGAGAGCCCATCTGTCCCTACGTGGTGGCTTTTCTTGAAAAGGAAAACAAGGTCAGGAAGCGGACTGCTACATGGCATACATTGACCCATGCAGCTTGTACTGAAGCTGTTTTTGCAGCATGAATTTGAGACTAAACTCGAGGACAAACCAAATACCACGAAGCCGAGCTTAAAGCACAGCAACCACAATACATCTGCTGATGAATTCAACCCTGCAGCCAAGGCTTGCAACGCCAGTGAGCAAGAACGATGGAAGAAACATCAGGAAACGCAGCGGTGGCTGGATCTGCTGGACCAAGGAGCGCTGCCCGGTTCTGCCAGCAGAAAGCAAGGCGAACAAGGCAGTCATTGTCAGCAGAGCCTTCAAAAACATGTCCTTAAGATGGGCACTCATTTATGAGATGGGATCTCATTTTTCTGCATAGCTTTCAGGAGGAAATGAAGCGTGGAGTGGAGAACACTGGTGACCATCTGGCCATTCACAGCCCATCAGTTTGTTATGACACCAAACACATAATAAAGCACAAAAGATTGCACAGGAGGTAGAGAGAAAGCGCTTTGAGATATTTTTTTTTTTCCTCGCCACCGAAGCCTGCTCTTCCCTTGCACCACACGCACGCACACCCTCCGTTTCAGCCAGCGATGCATTCGGCCCTTCGACAACTCCCCCCGTGAGACTTTCATTCGCAGCCCGGCACAAAGCAATATTCAAATGGCTGTGCCAGGATCTGAAGAGAAAATGGAAACTTTCTTGTGTGAGAACCTTACAAAAGAGATCAAAGGAGCCTAAATGGCCAGGGGAGGGCAGGGAGGGAGGGAGGGAGCGGGGGGATTGACGCCTTCTCCTCTGAAGGGAGGAGGAATTCCCAGGAAGGTAATAAGACTAGATGATCTGAAGCAGAGACTGCAATGCGAAAGGACGTTACTGCCGGAGCAAGAGCAGAGCCCTGCACCAGGACACCTCTGTCCATGCGGCTGCTGTGATGGGGACGAAGACCACCGCTGGCAGCAGGAGGGTGGATGTGGTCTCAGTCCCAGCTTCCCGCTAACTCCGTGCCTTACAACAGGAAACATCGCCCTTTCTCCCCCAGTTTCCAACCTATAAAACGTGCCTCCTTCAAAAGACGAGGGGCAAGTTAATTTGTGCCTCCAGGCACTTCAAGGGCCCCTGCATAAAGGCAGCAAGTACCTGGCCTGGCGTGCTTTGAGAACGCTGTATTGTCCTCGCCCTGTGCTAACTTCCTCTCCAACCAGGCTTTTGATAGCCGGCTCTTTGCTTTTATTCTCTTACGGATGTAATTTGCATCACTGACATCTTGACAAAGATAAAACCCACAGTCTCCCATGTCAGTCATTATCGGTGTTTTCTCCCCAGACAAACCTGAACAGCAATCATTTGTACCTCTCAGCTGGAAAATTCAGGCAAAATGAGATTCAGAGGATGGAAAAGCTGCTTCAAGAGGGAGGGTGAGAAGACCTGGGATGAGTCCAGCTGCCTGACTAGGGTCTGCTACTAGCTTCCCTTGGGAATGACAGTCCCCCGAAAAACATGAAGCATTTTATGGACGGGCAACACAGGTTGGGGGTCCTGGGCACTGTAGCTCATGTCTAAGGGCTCCACCAAGGACACGCTGGCCATGCTTCTCCATTCCACTGCCAACTTCTCTGCTAACGATGAACACAGGAGCACCCCCCTTCCACAGTGAGGCGAGACTCCGATGGCCCTGTGATTACCATTTTAGGGACAAATTCTCATCTTGGTTCCCCAGGTGAAAATCCAGAGTAAATCAATCCCAGATGAACTCCAGCACTAGCCCAGCTGTTCAGAAGCTGATGTTCAAATCTCCAAAGACAATGAAAACCGCCCATCAGTAGCAATGAGAAGTTGTGCTACCTTTCCACCTCTCATCCAACTGCTAACAGGAGCAGCCAACAGTATTCAATAGCTGTATTTTTACCGCTTCACAGACTTCCCAAGTAATGTCTTTTGGCTCTGCCTGCTTGACTCCTGTACACCAGCTTTGTGTTTGGCTTTAGTAGACCTCTGCTACATGCACCACGTGCAGAGCTGTCCTGCAGCAGCTCTAAAGGGTTTGTACCAGTACAGCGAGGTTGTTCTTAATGCCTGGGCTGGCGTTTCTTAATAAGCGGACTTACAGGTGTGCCCACCCCCAGCCAGCTGGGAGGCCCCCTCCTTGCATTGCTCACCCAGAAATCCAACAGCAAAAGAAACGGCAAGTTTTCACCTCCTGTTGTGTCTGATCAGCACATGGGACTCCGGAGGCACGAGCAGCCCTGTATAAGCACCCTTTCTACATTGTTCCTTGCTGCTGCCAAGGCAAAGGGGAAAAGGGATGGCAGCACCCAGGGACAGTGGCTGCTGCACAAGTGGTGCGGTGCCGGATCATTGGCAGCGACTCCCAGAACCTGTCAGGTGAGCATCAGGGCTGGAGCAGAGCACTTTCCCCATCACCAGCATGAAAGGTTCAATTAGCTCACTCCGGCAGGAGGTGTATAATTTTAGATTCAGGATATCATCAGTCAATAGTTAATGAGTGAACTGATGAGAGCGCGAGATGCTTTAAGTGGACTAGGTTGAAGAGGGGGTGAGTGCCTGTAATCAGGGGTGGATTACTGCCATTCAGAGCATGCTGCCAGCTGGGTCTGCCTTCTGAAATACTTGCCTGGCTTCCCTCACCATGGAGACTGGTTGCACGGAGCATGTGGAAGGGATTTGTTTGGTTTCTTGAGTGTTGATCTCTAGTCTGGGCTGGATCACCCTTTAAAAGTGGTATTTCAGGACAGTTGCTGTGGGGAAGGGGAGCAATGTGCATCTCCTGGGCATCTCCCCCAAAAGGTGCTTTACTCACGTCGTGGCAAGGGGCTCAGATGCAGTGTTGACTGCTGAAGAAAACAGTCTCACTGACTTTTCGGAAATGGGTTTAGACTTACTGGTGCCATTTCAGTTGGAGAGCAATACTCTTGAGTGACGTCCACTCCTGGTTATCACTGCAAGAGCGATATCTATCATACAGAGGGGTTCAATATGAGAACAGTGCCCATATCCCCGTATCATTAAGGACCATGCAGGGGTAAGAGACAAATTTGGCTGATTAATTCAGCCCAGGCTTTCTGCTAAGATGTACAAGTATGATAACAAGTAACAACCAGTGTCTGTTAAGCCAAATAAATGCCTGTGATGGGGTGGGAAACCATTGCAACCCATGCAGCTGAGGCCTCAGTTGAATGATACCTGGTTGCTACTCACCTGCATGGGACACAAAGACACACACACCCCCGGAAAACCACACATCTAGAAAAGAAGTCCTTTGTCTGATACCCTTTGCTCAGAGAAGCAAAGTCAGCATCTGTCCAATCCAACCCATTACAGTGCCCAGGCAACACGTAGAGCCTGTGCAGAGGGAACAGCAAAGTGGGCATCACCGCTCCCCAAGCCCCAGGTTTGCTCACCTTGTACGACGAGCCTGCCCTGCGCGGTCCTTCGCACCCGAGTGCCAGGTTTGTTTGCGGCGCACACATAGATGCCAGAATGCTGCACGGTGAGGTCTGAGATCATGAGATTTCCTGTCCCCAGCACCTGGATGCCCTCCACGCCAATTGGGCGGCCATCTGAAAGAAGGGGAAAAGGGTAAGAATCACATGCTGGACCTTTGAGTGAGGTTCTTCAGGGCACAGTCCTCAGTGAAGTCCAGTCTAAATACTTATGGAGTGGTGCTATGCTCTCTTACTGGGATTTGCTAAGTAAAGTCAGTGTGGTTTAGCTGATGCTCTTAGCAGAACTGCCTTCTGGAGAAAATCAGGATCCTCACTCGTGTTTGCCCAAAACCATACTTTGTGCTGCTTGAAAACCAAGGTACCATCACGAGAAATGTGAAAGCTTTCAACCACGCGTTCAGATTAAGATGAAGCACCCAGAACACTTCAATAAAGTGGTTAAACCAAGTTAAATCATATCAGCTTCTGTGAGCCATCGCCTGGGTTCTTACATCAGACTGACCAAGGATCCAACCAGCTCAACAGCCTGTTTCCAACACAGGCGCTCTGGGAAGGAGAAGACCAGCCAACCTACAGCAGTGCTTCCCTGATGCACTCTCCCAGCCACCAGCAATTTACAACAGGATTTCCTGAGCCAGAAGTTATACCTTTTTGCCTGCTAACCCTTGATGGATTTTTGTGGCTTCGGAAACACTGCGAACGCTGGATTTTCAATTTCTTAGCTCCTGAGCATGCAATAGCGCAGAGCCAAGGAGCCAAACTCTGAGCTGGTGGTTAGATCTGCTCAGCTGCTCTGGCTTGGAAGGGCAACTGGAAAGGGCTGCCTCCATCCTGAGTGCTGGGTCTGAGGGAGGCTGGCAGGAAAGCAGCGATGTTTCCAAAACACCATGCCTGGGCTCCAGCACAAAGTCTTCAAAATTGAAGCACTTAATGTGAAATAGTTCAGTATCGGGGAATTCACCTTTTCCCAACAAAGCCTGTTTTCACTAGAAAATTCCCAGCCAGCTCTAATTACAATGTGTTTCATTAGTATCAGGCTATTGCTTTTTATTGTTTCATTGGTTTGTGTTTTAAGACACTGTCTGACAAAGGCAGCTCTAAATCAGCCCTAGCATGTGTCAGGGTGTCGGAGCAGAGGGGCAAGGCAGGGGAGGTTTACTGGAGGAGCAGTTAAAGGGTGCACACTTTTCATCAGATGGGAAACAGGAATCCAGTTCCTCTCTTGCTCATGGGGGAGTTTAAAGAACCTACAGAAATGGGAGAAGCAAGAACCAGCCCTGGTGATCTCCCCACCTGACCATCCCACGAGCCCTCCATACATGTGTGCTCCGCAACAGCAGGACAGCCTGTGTCTTGTGCTTCAAAGTTGTGGCTAGTAAAAGGAAAAATTCACCTGAAAACTGCCTCCTTGAAGTTCTGTTGGTCTGTGCCGTAATCTTGCTAAGAAAATGGAAGAAGCCAAATAAAACCAGAACTACTCTGTAGGAAGCAATGGGTCATGGGGAAAGACCTGAGATGCTCTAGCTGGTTTCCACTCCTGTGGGCCACCTCCTGAGAGCTGCTAGGTAAGGGCTGTTCCAAGCACTTTAAAAATTATCAGCATCCAGTGGGCAGAATTGTTTCCAGGGATGTTTAGTGCTGAAGGCCCTCAGACTCAGGCTGGTTACCAATATTCATGGCACACAACCACTCCAGTGGCTGCCTGCGGTGTAATCCAGCAATGGGAAACCTTCACTGAAAACAGAGGGAAACACAAGTTGCCACGGGGCTGCTGCCCATTATCCCCATTATCCCCAAGGGTTTCCTTCATAGCCTCTGCTGCACAACAACATGGTCCCTGAACAAGACCTGGCTCATACCTGACCTCAGGCAGGCTTCACGCTTCAACACGGACAGGCACGCAGGTCTAGTAAAAAGTTATCTTGCAATCGTATGCTTTGGATGTAATATCAAGCTTTGCATAATAAAGAATACTATGAGGATTTGGGCCATTCGTAACCAATAGGTTCTGGAATAGATTGGGAAAACAGGAAGGCAAAGCAGCACTCAAGGAGAGGGACAAATTAACCATCAACCCAGAAATGCCACTTTGCAACCTGCTGCCCAGTAAGTGCTTGGATCCCCATGGAAAGGCACAAGATGGGATGGAGAGCAAGTGTCTCTGGAAGCACTAGTGAGAGCAGCGCGCGTTCATCAGCTCGCAAACCTGGACCATACAAGTGAGGGATCCCACGTTGAATTAACAGCAGCATCTTCTAGGAAACACCGGCAAAACATAGACTGAAAGCTACAAAGCATTTCACAAACGTATCTCCTGCCACGCTCTTTATATATCGTTTTTCAGGAAATTTTTGAACTGAAAGGTTTCCTTGCTTCATTAGGCAGGCAATGCCAGACCACTTCATTATTTGCATTGCAAAGAAAAATGCTCAGGTCTTTTAGAGAGAGAAAAACAATGTCATTAAATGATTAAATGATCACATAGCTGGCCAAGCCACTGCAGCAGTAAATGGCTCAGTCATAAAAAGGACAGTAAAACATGACCTGTCCCACATTTAATCAGCAATAAGAAGGAACCATTCCTTTCAAACATCATTTGAACCGAAGTGTAGAGGTTTGAATTAAATTCAAATTGAACTTGATTTCATCATTTAAACTAGACTTTTTGGAAATGAATATTTACAATAGGCGTAAAACTCAAATCTGTCTGGAGGGAGGGGCGGGACCAGTGAAAGACACAAAGTGGCCACACCTGGGATGCTTCATCACATCATTGCCTTAAGAAATACCACAGAAATGTGACTTGAATCACAGTAGTTTTACTGTATTATTTATAACGTGCTACATAATTTAAGCATGCGAAGACCCAGCCTGCAGCAGGTACTCCACACAGTGCAAAGACCACCATCGACACGTCCTCAGTTGCCTCCCTGGCTCCAACTATTAATTTGAGGTGTGGTGGTCTGAAGAAACATCTCCTGTCAACCAAGCATCTTCCATTTCCCTGAAGAACAAAGCTCTCCAAGGTCTCTCAGAAACCTCAGGGGGATCTGCCACTTGATTCGGGGAGTGTGACCGCCTCTCTCAGCCAGCAAAGATCACCATGCCAGATCATCCCATCTGCCTCTTACTTAACTCCTCCCTTCCAAAAAGCACTGAAAAGTGCTTCTAGAGAAATCTCTGCTTTCCCAGCCTGCTTCATCCTTCTTACTCTACTGTGCCTCACTCAGACTGAGCCATCCTGTGATCTGTTTGAAGCTCTTCAGCTAATTTCAAGTCCAACTTAGTAACACTGACAACACACATAAATAATAGAGTATTTACACAAGAAATCCCTTGCATCCAGAAAGCTCAGCACTTCACAGAAGTGCTGTGCAGAGGGGCTGACACTCACACCTGCTTTGCAAAGGTTGCTGTCTATTTTAACTTTATTTGGCTTATGCAGAGACCTGAAGAGTGACTCAGATCAAGGGATCCAAACCCTGAAAACCCACCTTCCTGGCACCGCTTTCCATCACCAAGTCATCTCTCCATGGAGGAGATCCAAAAGAGTGGCAAAGCTAACACTGTTGCTCAGTTCCCAAAGCTCCCAGGACCCACACGGGCTTGAAACTGCTGCTCAGTTAACACGACCTTCTACTTCTTTTTACAAAGCCGAAAGCAGAAAATTTTCAGGCTGAAAACAAGCCAGTCTGGGTGGAAATGTCTGACAGATTCTCTCTGTCGATCCTCAGTTGATGAGGGCAGGAGGGGGAGGTTCAGCTGGTTGTGAAGAGCAGCCAGGCAACCGATTAATAAAGGAGACCATTCTGCAAACGGGAGGTGCTCCCAAAAGACACCTCAACTATGGACAAGTAGAGGCTTCCAGGTTCCCCACTGGGGTCAAGCGTGGATGAAAGACGCCTGTGGTTTGGGAGCTGCATTATTTATTTTTCCAAGGTGTACGTGATGCTTTCTGGAGCCCATTCTCTGCCTGCTATCCAAGTGATTGGCACACCGGCACCAATTATAGAGACCCGTTAAAACGTGCCAGGCGATATGAATATGCAACAACACGAACGCCTTTCTTTTATAAGTAGCAAGTAGAAAGAAAGTAACAACTTTCTAATGTTGATCATTTAGGTCTTTTGTGAATTCTTTGTATTGTGCCATAGTAGCCTTCCACTTTTTAGACACATGGGTCTCCTGCTCCGGCGGACACTGGGCACTGTGGATTAGCATATTTAGAGTACATTGCAACAGTTGACTATTCAGTATGTGAAGTGGTGAAATTTACTCTATTATTTCTAAACACTTACGGGAACGGTGCTCCTGTCAACCAGTCAGCCATCTATTGCAAGCTTCTGTGTCCAATAAGTTACCAATTAATTGGCTCCTACAATTGTTGTATAGTTTACTTCTTGAATGGCTCCCTCTTTAGTAATTTCCTTCCCATTGTGCGACCCTTTCTGACAACTTCTGTATAACGCTATCAGATAATCACTGTCTTTTCTCTCTCGCCTCACTTTTCTGTATCTCTCTAAATAGTTTATTATTCTGCCTTGGTACCTTTTATGGAGGCCAGCTCAGCGGCCTGTCAGTTAAAGGGTAAGGATACATTAAAATCGTCATTCATTCAAAAGGCTTTGCAGTAAGTGCCCAGGATATTCATTTGTGCACACATACAGGTCCAAGCCTGAAGTGCGTAGCTCTGAAAGGAAAAACCCTATCTTCCCCGAACAAGCCCTTAATGATTTTACATTTCTCTCAGAGCCTGCTCTCTAATGAATGTTGACATTTCATGCACAGCGAGACACAGGAATTCTGTTTGTGGTCAGGGGCCACAACATATTCCCAAGGAAATTAAATTCAAAATTGATTGCGTGACACTCAAAAACGGCCCAGAATTTGAATGATTTCCTTCAAGCAAAATATAGCCACCTTTCCCACTGAAAAACAGTCAGTTCTTAGCAAAGCCGAAGGAAAAAGTGCAAATGTTGTTACGGCTTGCTTTCCCCTGCACCAGAAAGCTGTAAAAGCAAAATTGTTCTTTTGCTCCTTCCTGACAGATGAAATGCCACAACGTCAAAACTGCGAGCAAAGGGGTTCGGAGAGCCACTCCGAAGCGGCAGCATGCCCTGTGCAAAGACCCGGCACAATGGCAGGATCACGCCTCTTCTTTTTTGCAACCTGGCAAGAAAGATGTTCACATATAATTGACTTTTTTTGTTTAAATTAAGTCAGGCCTATTGCTAAATCAGCTGCATCTCTCTGAGACTGTGTCGCCATGGATTTCTTTATTTCTGGGAGTGGATTAAAAGATTTTTTTTTCTAAATTGAGTAAATTAACTGGTTATTTAAGCTGAAACAGCTCTGTAGGAGGAACTTCAGGAAGGAGACCCTCCGTGGGACGAAGCCACATTTACAGGCGACAGATGCTCAGAGGACCTCCCCGTCCAGCATAAACCCCTCTGCCTCCTCCTGATCACAGAGACACGAAAGCAATTCTGAAATGGCTACAAAGAGATAACAAACCCACCGACTCACCACAGACCCTGTATACCACATCACCGTCAAGACTGGTGTAAAACTAAGTG
>NW_009646608.1:1522338-1527142 GCF_000708025.1 Charadrius vociferus | reverse complement strand
GGAGGGAAAATAACAGGATCTCTTTCCCATTCAGTAGCTCTAATTCTGCTGTGGTGCTGCAAAGCAGCATGGAGAGGGTATTTATTTTTGGTGGAAAGCAACGCTGAGCTCAGACCATCCAGACAAACATCGCACGAAGCTATTACATCTTCATTACTGCACTGCTCTATAGAGACAAGTGTTTTGAAGAAGGTAATAAGCACTTATAATTAAGGCAATTATAAAGTAGTTTATTATAGTTGAGTGCTAACATAGAGCTGCCTTGTGTCCAAGAGAACCAAAACAGTGATACAGCCTATCTGGGGAATTTTTAAAACAGCATCAATCTGACGGTTATGGCTCTGGAGGAAAAAAACGCAGCTAGCGGCAGACACCAGCTGACTTTACAAGCCACCAGAGGATGCAAGCAGGAGGGCAAGCATGGAGAAATTGCTGGATTGATGCTGGATATGTGTCCTCGTCCCCTGGCAGACAGCTCTGCAGTGGGAAGTCGCCCTTCCCATGAGCTGGACCCTGACCACAGGGATGAAGTCCCACATCCAGCACAGCAGCACGAGACAGGATTATCCCTGTTTGTGCTTCACAGCTACCTTGGGGGACTCGGGATGATTCGCATCCCAAAATGACGTGATGTCGCAGGCCACAAGGGCTTGGGAAATACTAACCGAACCCAACACCACAGTGTGCACAGGCGGAGTTACAAGCTCCGGAAGATAAACCAAAAGCCATCAGCTTTTTGCTCAGCACAGATTTCTGTAGGGCAATGGAAGTGTCACTCTGAGCAAAATAGTTTCCGACCTACCATCACAGAGTTAAGAGCCTAAAATAACCCTTGCTTTCAGACTGGGAGAAACATGGTACTTTGCTCTTCCTTGCTTGTATGATGCCATCAGATGCTGCCTTTGGTTTCCATGCTGATTAAAAAAACTATCACGGACCCCAGCAGCAAGCATTTGTTTTTTCAGAGCTTCAGACATGCTACTTTAAACACTCTCTTCCCCTCAAAATTTTTTTAAGACTCCCTGAACAGGCAGCAAGTTTCTTTCAAGTCTGTTTTACGTGAAAGATGTGTTTGTGTATGATTTTGCTTCTCTAGGCCAACAGTGGTGATGTTTTTGATGCAGCTGAAGAAGACGCTGTCACTCGAGAAAAGATAAAATTATCACCTTTCACGAAACATCTACAGGTTTAACCAACCCACTTCACTAACAGGTAAAAACAGGATCTTGGCAGAGAGCAAAAACAAAGTGTAGACATGAGGGTAAAAAGCACTTCAAGCCTACAATTAACTTCAGTGGGAAGGGGAAAGGGTGAATCACTTGTTGCACAAAATAGTCAGTGGCACCTACCTATTTCCCACGCGATGGCAATGGAGAGGAGGAAGAGGAGGAGGAGGAAATCCCGGTCACCCCCGGGGCTTACCTAGGCGGCTCCAGGAGACGATGGGCCGGGGATTGCCCGTTGCGATGCACTCCAGCACGGCGGTCTGGTGCACCGTCAGCGTGAGGTTCTCCGGACCGACGAGAATCATGGGGTCCTTGTAAACGGTGGAGTGGGAGCCTGCAAGGACAGCATCATCGTTAAAAGGCATCTGATTCTGTCTTGTTTAATGGCAAAACCGAGGGTTTCATGCAGCCTCTAAGTACAAATTACACCACAGGCTGGTGTAATCCTCAATAAATCTGAGACGTACATGAAACAAAAGGAGCGTGATGTTTGCATGACAGTCGTATTGTCTGAACGTGTTTCAAGTGTACATTGATATTCCTGGGGAAAACCCCTCAGCCAACCGACCCAGCCACAAGCAGCCCTGTTAACACCCAGATACGGGCAGCACAAAGAAGGAACCGCGCTGTGAACTGCAGTGAGCAGATGTGCAGGAAAAACATGGTTTATAGTGAGGACGCAAGCTGCAGGACAGCTCGTGCAGACAGGAATGCAAATAAATGAAGGAGTTGCTTTATCTTTCAGCATCTCAAGCCATAAGGTAATCCATGCAGTCCACAACACCTAAATCAGCCTCTCTGCAAGCATCCTCTCTTGCTGCTGGTGTCATTTGCTCCAAAAGCCCTGTCCTGGGACATGGAGACTAATGTCCCTGACTCCTTCTTAAGATCTTCTTGAGAAGAACCTCAAAGAAACTCGTTTGATGACTGCAGCCCACAGAGTGGTCATTCCCCTGCCTTTTCAACACCCCCATCCTGGCCCAGTCCAGTGTAACTGGGTGCAGAGAGAGGATGCATCACATTGCTCTGATACAATCGTGACTCATTGTTCACGATGCAATCACAAATCATTTATTTGCAATACAGTAGCACCAAGTGGCAGCAACCAAGAACAAAACCCATTGTACAAGATGATGCACAGACCCATAATAAAATAAAGCACAGGCACAAGGACTCTGGAAACCAGGCAGGCACAGGAAAAACAGAAGAAACTACATTTCACCAGACAGGAGGAGGCTGTGGGACATAAACGTCATCCTGTGTCAGGTATACCACAGCTGAACCCACATCTCCTGAGTACCCTAAAGAGTGCCTTGTTCCTGGGCAAAAGCTCCCTTCAGCCTTCACTCCCTTTTGTCAGGAGCAGGAGAAGAGGAAAAAAAAGAGATATTCTCTGTTCTCCACCAGTAAATAGGAACACTGATAATCTCTGCGTTAGTCTTCTCCCCTTGTCCAACGAGAGCTGGGTTATACCCCAGAAATGCTGAGGTCAAACAGTGTTTAAGGAATTTCAACAATCTGACAGCTGCTGCTGGCAAAAATGCTCTGTACACCTGGGGAGAGAAATACTCGGGCTGGTCGTCTGCCCCCGAGCAGGACAGGGGCACAGGGAGGGCTGGGGAGCTCAGCTCTGCCATGGGCTGGGATTTGCTGTAGGGACCATCCCACGCTGACTCCTGTACATGGACTTTCCGATGTCCAAAAAGCTTGTTAAAGAGAAGCGATCCACCAAAAACTATCTGCAAGAGCCTTTCTCCAAGCAAAAATTTCTTTTCTTCCTGCACTTTTTAGCATTACCCTTTCACAGCAGCTCAGGGGCTGAAGTCAGGGTGTTAGCAGAGGGATTTCGCGACGGTCCAAGGGCAAGCACAGATCAGATCGGCTCTTTGTTAATCGTTCCTACCGGGGCTAAACGAGGAGCGATAAAGCAACTCAGAGGTTGCGTCTAAATGGGCAAAATCCAAGAAAAATCACCGTGTCAGTGTGACTTAAGAGCTGACTTTCTCACTAAATGCATTTCACTGCAAGCCATAAAATGCAGATTTTTTGATGAGAACCAGAATGCACAATAAATTCATATGACCGGCTGGTTAACCCCAAGAGATCTGAAAAACAATACCTTCCCTCTCAGTACCTCCGAGTGCTTTTAAAACCCGTGTAGATTTATTGTTCTAAATCACAATACTAAATGTTCACGCTTAGAATAATACGATATTATCATCGTATTACATAGTGATTTCAATATTTCAAAACACAAAGAAATGAAATGAATTGTCCAAGGTCACCCAAGAATATCAGTAAATGGGAGCTGAGACCAAAGCAGAATTTATAGAACACTCTACTTTGACAATAAAATATAAAAAAAATCACACCCTTTGATTTATATTCTGAGTCTTAAATAGACATTCAGGTTTTCGGGTGTTGCTCAGCTCCCTGAGTTTGGCCAAACCCTGCCCAGCTCTGGAAGTGGCATTTCCACTGCTGCTCACCTTCTCCTGCAAAGGCCACGTAGTGGTCCCGTAGCTTTGCTGCCGAGCCCAACGCCCACAGCAGTGCCAGCTCCAGGGCCAGAAGGGATAGTGACCCAGCAGGAACGTGGTGATCAGATGCCAGCACCATGCAATGGGGGTTGACCATGCCCAACCATGGGGAAGGAGGTTTCCTTCTCCAACCAGAAAAGCTCTTTGATGCAGGGTCAGGAAGGAAGGAGTGACAAAACGAGGGACTCGTGGCAGGCAAGTACTGCTGGAACACAACAGGGCAACGTGGGGGGGATTTGTTTTGAAAGGGAAAAAGGCTCTAATGATGCACGTGGTCCCCAGGGACTCTGCCAGCAGCAATCGCTGCGAGGATGGGGAGGTCCCCGGCACCGCCAGGAGTGACAGGCACTCTAGGAGGGACGGGAGCGTCGCCAGCACGGGCTGTTAGATCTTGATCAAAAGGACAGCAGCAGAGCGAGCCGCAGCTCGTGCTGAAAAAGTGTCAGCGCAGAGAGGCAGGCAGCCCCTCGGGAGCATCTCCGCTAAGCAGGCACTTGAAAATAATCCATCAGTAGGGCTGGAAGACATATCCGTGCTGCTTGCTGCTGGCAGCCCTGCCACCGCTGCCGGCGAGAAGGAGGAGAGTGCTATGCAGGATCTTCATCCCCCACAGGCGGCCACCCTCATCCTCCTCTTCAGCCTGGCTGCGGCAGCGCCCTGCAGGGCAGCGGCTCCCAAAGCCCGTTGTCATTCTCTCCCTCCCCAGCCAGGGCTCAGTTTGGAAACCCCACTGAGGCAGAACCGGTGCTTTCCTGTGGGTGAAGCAATGGCTGAAGTTGCTACCCTGCTAAGAGGAGAGGGAACTCTCCTGCCATGATGAAGAGCAGAGAGCACCATTCCCTTTACCCCGCTACACAAGAGGGAGGCAACGCAAAGATTTGCAAGATTACCGCTCAACCCATCATGCTGAATGACATGTGCACAATAGCACTCACTTTAGTTCAGCATTTACTGACACAACACCCACACCAGTGAAGTAACATCCCTCTGCTACCTCTGCAGCACACCATAGCCTCTGCTGGTGTGTCAAAGCCTAGG
>NW_009646608.1:1511755-1522305 GCF_000708025.1 Charadrius vociferus | reverse complement strand
ACAGATATTTGTGCGCTCTTAGCAAACACCACAAAGCATAAACCTTTTTCACTGAAATCTAACCCAGCGCAATGGGTTTTCCGTGGGCTGAGAGCATGCAAACATCCCATTACGGCAGCTCTGCTGACATGCAGTCACTGAAGCACAGTTCAAGCCCTTCAACAGACACTTACACACGGTGCCCGTATTCATCATCCGACTGCTTTAAGGAAGAGAAAAACCACAAACGTTTCACAGACAGGAAACCTGGAAAATATCCATCTGAAATGAGGGATGGTCAGATGAGAACAACTAGCACTTTTCTGTCCTGTGAGAAATAATAACTCAGACTAGTAAATTGACACAAAGAACTTCACCACATTGATAATTTACTGTTCTTTTTTCCCTCCACGTGGCCACCGTTTGCATAGATCACGAAAACAGATAAGTAACAGGCATCAAAAGCTCCCAGGTCTTTCAGAACCAGTTAACCTGCCTTCTTTCCCCATCGATGTTGATTTACACAGCATCAGTCTTTCCTCAGCTTCACCCCATTTCACACATGCTGCTTTTTTACAGTCGGCACAGGCATTAAGTCTCCTACTCCAGAACCACTGGCCAGGCAGCTGTTTCGGAGGGTGAAGGCAGGCTGTGAGACAAGGGCGTACGCTGGCAACCCTCCAGCCACTGGGTACCAACAATTATGTGTATCTGATGGACAGGAGGATCACAGCTCACGCCAGGGGCAGGAAGACCTTTGCAGCAAATAAAAAAAGCTTACAGAGAAACACGCACCCAGCCAGCCCCTTGCCTCTTATCTCCAAAGCCATAATCTCCGTTTCCACAGGGAATCTGGGATGGTTCCCGACTGGAAAGCCACGGATGCATCACCACTGCTGTTACAGGGGACCACAGCGGGTACCCAGCATCTCAGGGCTGTTCTGACCTGCATGGAGTCCTGTATCTCAGAGATCACCCTGCCAGCAAGACATAGCCATAATTTGCAGGTGATTACTTCTTTGGCACTCTTGTCTTCTCTGAAGGTAACCCTCAAATGCTCTGAAGTCCAGGAGAAGCAAGCTGTCCTGTTTTCATACAAGGAGGCTGAGCCATACCAAAGGCATTTCTAAGAAGAGGAATAAAGGTGTCATTCACTCCTGGCTGCTTGATCAGGCTGGGTTGTATGATTTGACTTAATACTTTCCACTTCCTTCACACTAGGAGCAACTACTGAAACATGAAGACAGACTTCTGAAGCTGAAAGTGTTTTAAATTAAAAAGACTAACAAACAGAGAAAGCCTAACTAGAAGGCAACAATTTAACATCAGGTTTAGAAACTGGCTGATTAGTTATTGCTCAAAGGAGCTCTAAGAGATCAGCTTGGGTCCCACAGGGACAGGTAACGGAGGATGGGCAATGGGCAGGTCAGTGCAGGGCAGCACAGCTATGGAAACGTGGCAGTGTATTTGCACTCTAAACCTTCCTTCACTGTGCCCAAGGTCACTTCCACATGTCATTTTGTGTGCTTTCATGAACGGGACGAACTTGTGCACGTGCAAAGCGTGGATGTGGGTTGCTTTGGTTTGCCCTTATGGCTTCATCACATCCTACCTCTGGCAGCATGAAACCAAACAGCAAGTACGTGATTTTGACCCTTTTTTTGGAGAGGAGACCATAAGGCACTGTCATTTCATCAGCTGGAGCTTTCACAGGTGAAAACCTGTTTCTGTCACTGACTTCAAATGTGGATGGAAAACCAAGTCAAAATTCAGCCTGGGGTGCTCAGGGCTTCTCCTTCTCATCTTCCACAGCAAGGTTAGCCTGCTTCGGTCACAATGCAATGCTAACAGCCTACAGAACATAATTCCCCCATTAGATAAATAATTGATCACCCTGTGTGCTGCAATTACTTCCAGAGTGGGCAGGTCTCATAAGGAAATGATGAATCTTCCACATTTCCAAAAGAATTTATTTAATGTAAAGCTGCTGTAACTCATTTTCTCACCGTCCTTCCTCTACCTAGAAACTGACGCTAATTTAAAGGCCGAGAGACAGATTTATCTGCTATCAAATGGACTGATCTGGCAGGAACTAATAACAATCCAGAATAAGGAAGGTGCTACGGCTGGACAGAAGGATGCTTCTCAGCGCTGTTAGCCTGAAACTCTCTTTAACTGTCCTGGTCCAGACCAGCAGTGGGAAGAAAAAGATGGAAAGACAGTCAGGACAGAGTTTACCGGTACTAACCTGACACGGTGAGTCTGGCCTCCCGGCTGAACTTCACATTAGCAATATTGGTAGCAACGCAGTGAAAAATTCCACTGTCTTCTGCCCTTAGTCCCGTAATCTGGAGGACCCCCTTGGGAAGCAGCGTGTACCTGTGGGCAGAGAAAAGCAGAAACAAAAACTTGCAAAGCAGGACACGATGTGAAAGCAGGCTGCACACCCCTGCAGGTGGGGCAGGCTGGCTCCCCGCACCCTGGTGCAGGGGCACCAATACCACCCAAGTGATGCAGCCCCCTCGCAGGCTGAGCCCACGCTTATCACTGCATCAATTCTTCACTTCTTTTGGATATTTGAGCCTCTAGTCTTCTTTTACAGGGGGCTACGTTCCCTTTCTTTACCTTCTTATGTATCCTTGAGAAAGGATGACTTTTGCTGGAAGGCTACAAATTAGGTGCTTCCTATTTAACCTGTGGAAAAGCTTTGGCAGTGCATTTGCACGTGAACACATCTGAGGTAGGAGTTATCACTCATCACCTGAAGCACAGCGACCATGGAAAAGCATCAGGGAGAAGTGTGTGCTCCCCAATCCCAGCGCCAGGTCCAGGACTCAAATCCACATGACCTTAAAACCTCAAATGCGCGGAAAGGCATGATAAAATACATATTGAGCGGGTATACATAAATATCAATAAATATTTTATATATTTAAAACATAGGCGCATTTAAATCATGCATGCACACACACATATATGTATACATACATTACAGGTTGCTTGGCAACCCTGTGTTTAAATTGGCTGGTAGTAAGTCATTACATTGTGATGAGTTAATAATCCCATTTCCGTCTGGAAGATGAAGAATATCTTTTTCCATATCAGCATATGGTTAAGTGCCTATAACCTGCTCCCTGCGCTGGGTTCCAAACGCGCGGCTCGGTGTTGGTGGCAGCGTGAGAGCAATCAGTTTTACACGTCCCGAAGTTGATTGCAATCTCTCTGGGACTTTAAAATGCCCATTGTTTTGGATGAATTATACCACAAGAAGCCTTCATTTTTGTTAACAATCTGCCCACAGCATTAGAAGATTCAATTCCAAAGCTATTATTCTGCCTTCAAAGCCTCCAAGTGTAAGACTCGGCATACAAATTTATATACACTTTATACGCAGAAATGCACCAAGCATGATTAATGCAGAAATCCAATTCAGTTAGAGAAGCAACCCTCATCACCCAGGCCCATTGGTGTCAGAGATTAATCTACTGAGCTGACAATAAAAACCTTCCCCAATAACTTTATGGCTACAAAAAGCCAAATCTGTTCAAAATCAGGACACTGAATGTAGGAAAACTGCTCCTAGCCCCAGAGAAGACGAAGCTTGGGGGTCTCTGGGTTGGAACCCTTGGAGATCCTCAGTTTCCTCAGCCTTGGAACTCCTCAGTCTTGGAGAAAAGAATTCCTGGTCACATTCAAATCCCTGCCACATCTCTGACCATCTCCACACCTGTGACCCTGGGCTCAAGTGGAAAGGAGCAATAATGTATGAAGGACCTCAAGGGAACTTCACCTGTCCTGCACCATCTCATCGGGATGCACACAAGGTATCAGGACCAGTTCTGCACCCCTTCCTTCCACTGATAGCACCTCGGACCACTTGCCTTGCTCTGCCACATCTCCAGTTTAGCACTTGTGTGAGTAAGGAGCCTTCAGAGATCAAGTGTAACGAATCAACCCTGTGCTGGGCTAAAAAAAGCTCAGATGAAAAACCCAAGGAAAAACAAAACCTGACAGTTGCAGTTTTCCACAGCAGGGTTGGGCCTCTTGGGTCCTTCTACTGTAAGTTCACCACAACGCTGAAAAGGTCAGGTATTGTTCCAGCCCTCGTGTTTTCTCCTGCCTCCAAAGCACCCAACTACGTTCTGCTGCAGAACTGACATTTTTAAGAATAGGGGCTTTCAGGAAAATATTTACAGCTTCCTGGTTTCGCCTATTCCCAACGCAGATGTCAATTCGTGATTGAGGTGTGCTGTGACCGATTGTGTCCCACCATCGGTTGTGCAGCTCCCGAGCTGCAGCTGGGACCGCCGGAGGCTGCCGGCATGGAGCACGCGTTTCCTGCCACCTGTCCTCCGTCGGGCCCCACCGCCGCTCGGAGGATCAAACCGTGATGAGGGACGTTTCCGACGTGAAGGGAGCAGCCTGTCAAACACAGGAAGCGAGGACGTGCGGTCCCAGGTCTAGGCTGGGGAAGGGGGGCAGCTGGGGTTTCTCTTTCGGAAGGTTGCATGGGAAACAGCAGCCCAGGGCGCTGCGGGATGCTCTCTGCAGAGCTTCCCTGCTGCCACACACAAAGCATCACAAGGGAGTCAACCCGGCAAGGAAAGTCGAGCAGCCACGGTGTAATTCAGTGTTTGCAAGAGTTCAGGACCCACATGCAAGACCCCGAGTTATGGATCTGGCTTGGAAAGAGTTGCACAAAATGGAGGGACCACGGGTGCCAAAGCTACCCCAGCTCTGCTAGGACTGGGTGGGGTCTCCACACTGGAAAGTAAACCTGGAGGAGGGCTGATCATGGAAACCCTTACCCCCTCCAAAATGAAATAACGGGCTTTATCTGCCTCTCCTGTTTGGCCAGAAGGAGCCCAGACAACCCACAGCTTTAACTGAAAGAGCCTTCCATGGCAGAAACACTGGCCAAGACCCTCAGCCCCGATCCGTTGTGTCTTAGCACAACTGTGAGAGCAAGAGCAAGCCTGGCCACATCTTTCCACCTGGAGAAAGGACAGCAGTACATGGTTTGGACATGTCCTACCTTTCATTGTCTGTGTTGACTGGCATGCGGTTCTTTTGCCAGAGGATGACCGGCTCAGGCAAGCCGTGGATCTGGCACTGGAACCTGGCTACACCACCTTCCTCCACCACTGCGTTCTGAGGGTGGATGTGGAAGTCAGACATCGCTGGAAGACACAAAGAGAGACAAAAATATTCACATGTGAAAAGAGACCCTCTGCCAACAACTTCACATGACCCGGAAACACCCCGATTTCCCAGAGACAGCAAATGGGATTGTAAAGCAAGAGGAGAAGGCTGGTTTGCAGCCTAACCTCCTGCATGGAGAAACAAAACTAGTGGCAAGTTCTTGCTGTGTGTCTGCCCCTGCACATTGAACTGACTGACACAACCAGGACATGAGATGGTGCTCCGTGACCCACATGCTTCACAGCAAGGTCTGCTGGGGCAGCAAGATGCACAGACATGGCACTGGCACTTACCAGGGGTCATTCTCAACAGTTTCAGCAGGCTTTGGATCCAAGCTCACATCAGAAAAGAGACGTCTATCCTTGCTATTGCTGCTAATGTCTTATCTGCTGTAAATATCCTTCTGACGTGCATTACTTGACTATTTTGCTTAAATACCTTGACCAAAAGAGCTCCCAGATACCTTAGTAAAACTTAGAGCCCTTGATTTCCATCTCTGTTTGGCACATGCTCCAGCTCGTTGCATACTCTGCCTTCCAGCACCACGGAAGGAACAGTCACATCCCCGTGCTGTGGAGCAACAGGCTTCAGTTGATAGAAAGAGCAGCTGCCAAGAGCTCAGCAGCTCAGCAAACCGAGGCTTTTGGGGTTGGGACCACCCAACAGCGAACGACAAACCTCAGCGTGCCCACGCAGGATGAATACAGACCAGCCCGTTTCAGCACAGCCACAGCTGTAACCATTGTGCGGAAAGACTCTGGCATGCTGTTAGAGCTACATAAATAATACAGTAATTATTACTATTAATTAATTGGAAGGTGCTGCCTGTTGACTCTGCAATAAACATATTCGGAGCTAATAAACATCCCGGTGGTTATTTAGCTCATGATTCATTTATAGTGCCACATCCGCGGGAAGATCTCTCACATTATCATACAAAATAAACTCCGAGAGAGCTCCCTGCTCTGCCACCCCAGCCCGATAATACCCCTCTCCCCAGCGAGAAAGCCTCGTCCCCTTTTACATGCGTCAAGTGTAATGAATGTACCTCTGCTAAGGAACAAGCTGCGTATGTGTCAGGGCAGCTTAATCATTCATCTGCAAACTCCAGTTGGGCCCAGGCAGATGGGAGATGGCCATTAGCAATCATACATTAAATATGTGTTGCATTAACCCGCACTGCTCCCGCAACCACCGCTCTCAACCCGCTGACTGCAGATTTGTTAAACTGATCGAGGAACACAGAGGAAAGCCCCCGCCCCAGGTTTTGCGGCCGTAAGGGTGGGATGAGCAGCCAGCCCCACATCGGGATGCACCGACGGGAGCAGGACCGGGAGGAGGCTGTGCAATGCTCCAGCCAGAGAGGAGCACACCAGCACAAGGTGAAAGATCGTGCAAAAATATATTTTCCTTTTCCCAAGATGAAAGTTAATGCAAATATCCTCTCCGGTAAGAGATGGAGCGCAATAGTGGAATGGCAATTTACCCAATTCATACACATTTAGCCTCGAAATGAGACTGCTCATGGCCCAGAGCACTCAGCCATGTGGGAAGGAGCTGCTGGGGGCTCTCCCACACCAGGCAATCCCCATTCCAAGGCAGCAAGGGATGCTTCAAAAAAATGGGGGGTCCGGGGGTGCCCGCGGCAGGAGGGCTCGAGAGAGCCTACAGAATATTTCAAGGCTGCCATGTGGAGGTCCAGGCCAGGGCGAGCATCTTGCAACCAAAGCTTATGAACTCTCACCAAGAAATTAATCCAAGAATTAATGAGAATGACACAAAGCTTGTTAATAAAGGGGGGGGGGGGAAACAGACTCATATGCCTGCAGGAAAATTCCTTTCAGATGTACAGATGCTCAGTCCTGAGGTTTCTCGGTGGCTGACAAGGTTGATAAGAAGAGGGAGGTGTGAATGAGAACAGCCCCAGCACAGACTTTGCTCTGCTAGCTACAGAATTCATTGCTGTTCCTCTATTTCAATAATATCACCTCTTATAGGTAAAACTGCAGCAATAACCTCTACTCTTAAAGACACTAGTATTAATATTTATCATGAATAAAACATTAAAAGTTATAAATAATTCAGTTATGAGGATGTTAAGTAAAATATTACTCTTCAATGACCTTATAATGTGGCTTTGAAGCACAGTTTTATGTTAAATGCCTAGGAAACACTGTGACCCTTGCCAAGACCAGCTGGTTTGCAGAAGATGCATTAAAAATTCATGCACCGAGCTACAAAACGCTATTTTTAACACAGGTTTACGAGTTTATTTACAGTTGCAGAGACAAAAGCTTTTGTAGCATCTCCTGTAAAACAGCAACAAAACTTGAACACAAGTGATTACCTGGAACGCTGTTTTCAGCCTGGAAATAAATCACTGGGTGTAAGGAGAGGAGAGGGATAGGAGCACAACCGCTTTACAGAGCATCGCTTGGAGGGGCTAAATCTCTGCTGACCCACGTGAGATTTTTATATATGTCCCAACTGACTGTAACAAACTCATACAGAGGAGTGCTTGCCCCTATTTGTCACTTGTCTTTCAGCAGCAAACACCAGGAGCCCTGTTATCTGCTGGGTGCTATTGTTTGAGCCGCCCTGGAGAAGAGCTGCACACCAGCCCCGGTGGGGTTGGCCAGCAGCCAGGGAGCTGCATCTCATTTCTATGCTAATGGCCATAATCATTTTAAAAATAAACACATGCAATCACAATATTCACCCGCAAGCTCCTAAGAGGGAAGGCACCCTCTCATCCATCTGCCTGCAGTCGCTGTTGTCCAGCAGTGCAGCATCCACGTGCCAACAGAGGGACTGGTGCTGCCCCAGGACCCTTTTTACTGTCATTAGACAGGGTGAGCGTCACCCTGTTCCCATTAAACTTCCCTCTGCCATCTCCGTGTGTACCACAGTACTGTCCACACACACAGTGAACATAGGGCAGTCATCAAGCTGTAAAATCAGACCCAAATCACACGCACGCTCATTAATCCATATTGATGCTCCATGCCACGGTGCCTCAGAGCTTCTGCTACCATCACACGTGGATTCTGGCCATGGTACACACAGACCAGCACAGGGCAGGGAAAAACAAAATAAAATGGGGTCACAGCAGATGGAGAATGGTCCTAGCAGCCCTCCCATGCTGCAGGCATGGGTGCACCTTCTCCCAAAGATGTTGGTCAAGGCTAGATTCAGATTGAGTTGTCTACAGCCACACTGACACACGATGCAGAGGAGTTACTCTTCATCTCTTCTTCCCCATGTTGTGTCATGGAGGACCTCAACTAGAATGAGGCTGGATGACAGGTAAGGCTCTTCCCTAAAGTGAAACCCATGCTTGGGATCTTCCACCACCTAGCCCTCACCAGGATGCAGTCCCCAAAGGCATGTCCTATGGACACAGCACAGGTTAGCAGCAGCTCTTATCCTCATCCATATTCACAGAGGATTCCTTCTAGCAAATGAGTTTACTGCGTCTCCCCTAATCGAAGTGCAAACACTGTCTCCATCCTAACAGGCCCTGTGGAGAGGCCAATGGAATAAAAATGAAAATAGGTATCGAGTGAAATTTTCTTTACTCCATGAAAAACTAAATTGAAACCATTAGTAGCCGATCCTTTTTTGCTCAGTACAGCATTAGTGTTAAGCTGGAGATTGACCTAGATTTGATACAGAAAAAGAAAACATTAACTTGTTATGTCAAAGCAAATCCCAGGCCTGTTAGAATCATTAAAACGCAAACATTATTATCAACTGCAGGCACAAGGGGAGGGAGAAGACTTGAAAGGTTCCACGCCAAGCGTGGTGTTAGGAGAAGCCAAACTAGTTCTGCAATCACATTGTTTTTTGCTTTTAAATTACATATGGGGAAACAGATACCCAGGTTGACTCTGACACAAGAGGATGCTGGGGAGGAGCTGAGCATCCTCACCGCCACTGATGCCAGGCAGTTAGTTCCCAAACAACAGCCCATAAGCAAAGACCCTTTCTCCACATTGCTGCCACCAACCTGTTAAATTCAGACCTCTTCCAATGCAGGCACATGGTTAAAATGCCTCAAAGTTAACACGGTACAAGGAACAAGAGTTTAATGGAGACATGCCTCCAGTACCTGGGCTCCTAGGCATCCCTGCCAAGGCGGGCAAGCTTTGTTAGCTCCATTACAACTCATGACGGTGAAGCTTGGGAGGCAAATGGTTTGCCCAGTGCAAGAAAACAAGTCACGGGCAGAGCTGACCCCTTCCAAGAGTGGCTCCATCCTGATGCTAGCCAGAGCTGCTGATTTTCATACTGAATTTTCCAACTTACTAATAAAATTGAATTTCCCCTCGGGTCAGCAGAAGTCAGGGTCATTTTTAAAACACAATGACCACCATGCCAATTAAACCCCAACCTAAACTGCTCTCAAATCATGCTGATGGCTCCAGCAGAACCAGTCCTCAGTATCTGTGAGATTTATTAAGCCCCCATCCTCCTTGGCAACTCCTTCCCAAATGCTTTCCCTGTCCCAAAGCAAGCAGAGGGATTACATCCTCTTCCATTCCCTCCTGGCTTAGGAGACCTTCACCATTAAGTTAGCAAGCTGTTGGGGAACATTTTCAAGGAGGACGTCAGGTGAAGGCTTAGCAGACACAGGTGTCGTATTTGCTCCTCTCCGTACTCTGGAAATGGAGGATTTCCCTGCAAGAAAGAGCCAGCACAAAAGATGGGGGGGCGTACAGACACCACAAATCCCATCCTCTCCTCTCTTCCCCCTGCTTTCAAACAGGGACGCTTTCCCAAGTCTTTAAGAAAAAGACACTACATCTTCTTTCTCTACATTTTTTTAAAGATGCATTTTTATAAAGATAAAAAAAAGCCCACATCACAACAGCCCGGTGGCTACTCCAGCTGCAGAGCAGCCTCCGCGCCTGCGAGCCGGCCCTGCGTGTCTAATGATGCTATTGTGCAAGGTTGTTGCTGAACTGCCATGAGCCCAATTTTGAATGCAAGTTGCTTTGTGCATAGTGAAGCGTGAACAACAGCGCCGCCCATTTATCTATTTAATTCTCCAGGAGTAGCAGGAGCGGGGGCCTTCGCTCGCATCTAAAGGGAAGAAAAATCGCCTTTCTCTCGGCTTTGGAAAGGGAGGGAAATATTAAAGACCAGCCGTGTCTCTCCCAGCACAGAGGAAAATCCCCTCTGCCTCTGCCCACTAATCACTGGGGTGAAAATCCCAAATCTCTATTGTCTGCACTGGGCCTCAGATCTCAAAAGAAAATGGGCTGCAAGACTCAGGAGAGTTTGAAGGAAGGAAGACATTTTGGAGGAATGTAGCTCATTTAAGAGGAACCCTAATACAGGGCGAGATGGGAGAGGGAGGAAGCCCC
>NW_009646608.1:1455655-1511705 GCF_000708025.1 Charadrius vociferus | reverse complement strand
AACAAATGCTTATTCCTCTTTTGCTTTGGCTGTGGTTTCTCCCTCTGGAGCTGATACAACTGCTCAGAGCAGAGAAGGAGGATGGTCCAGGTTCTCCACCCTCTCTGCATTTTGCATCCTTGTGTCTCCGTTGTTATCACACTCATTCAAAGCTGAGCGAAATAATTTAAATGAGGTTGAGAAGATGCCCCATCACACAGACTTCTCTGGTTGAGGAACAAAGTCTCCACCTGGCCTGTTTTTTTTCCCCCTGCCCTAAGCCCCTGGGACGGGGATGAAAGGGAGACAACCGAGCTAATGCCTCGCAGTGGGACATAGCAGCTGCCCACGGGAGGGAACATGCAACAGATATTTTACAAGATGGGGGAAAAAAAAATGTACCATTTAGTGACTTAAGTCCACCAGGAGGCAAATTGCTGCCTGATAGGGGACTGTGGCTTCTCAATTTTTTGCATAACACATGAAATGACTGCGAGCCAAATCCAGCTCAGGTCACCTCCCTACCACACCGTAACGAGCGGCACCAATGGACTCATGATTTACTGTTTGTTTTGGTGCTTTGAGAAGCAAGTGGAAAAATGCACAGAGCCCTACGGGGGCTGCTTCTGCGTAGGGATGATAAATATCCTCCAAAGGTAATGAACATATCTCCACCGCACGCAGACCAGGGGTTGGAGGGAACGTGCTGAGGGGCCCCTCGTTGCTCTGCCCACCCTGCACAAGCGAAGGATCAGGGCTGGGAGAAGTATGGGCTGTCCCTGCAAAGGGCCCTGCAAGGACTTTATTGTGGCACTGGAAAACCTTCAAATGCTTGTGCTGCACCTCCACCCCTCTTCCTGAGGCTCCCTTGAATGTGCTCCCCATCACCAGCACAGCCCAGCCTCTCCTGCACAATCACATGTGCCTCCAAGCCGGTCTCTCAGTCCTAAAGAACATTTAGTAGATTTATGGTATTGATTATAGCTCGCTTATTGGAAAAATAACTACAATACCATCAGTTGTTGATGCAGGGCTACTCTCCCATGAGTGGGAAAGATTTTTGTTGGGATAAATGCAGTCTCTGCACCATGCATGGAAATAAACAGGGGCCATACACCCCAAGAGCTATTTTATAGTGAAGTATCTCGCAATATCCATAAAGCTTACGAAGTGCTATCCCTGTGGACAGAGACTGTGCCCACACCGTCCCAGTACAGCATGCCAGGGAGCAGCCCCAGCATCCGAAAGAGCCAGCACAAAAGATGCCTGACCCCACCACCCTCACTGTCCTGACTTGGGACGATAGAGAGCACCAGGGGAGCTGCCTGTGCCAGAGGAACCCCCTGAAAGCAGCTGCCCTTTAATAGTGCAACGACCCTGGCCAAATCCTGCCAGCTCAGACCCATGACCTCCTGCAACGCAGCTGCAGCCAGAGACCATCCCAGACTGGAAATAAGGAGCAGCGAGTCCCGGTTCATTACCGTAAATGCCCTCTCTGAAGCCCAGCAAGCAACCAGGGCTGTCTGAGCATCCTCAAACCTTTCCTATAAACATATCAGTCATTTTACAGAGAATAGGAGACAGGCACAGAGGACACAAAGTGACACCCATGGTCACAACTCAAACCCAACATCATCCCTTGAGTACCAATGGCACGCTCTACCCATGAGGCAATGCTGCTCCTCATAAATCACTTTGAAAGATGCATTTTGGCAATCCCACAGACCAAATTTCTCACTTCCCTCCATGTTCAGAGCATGCGGCAGCACCCCATCATGTTACCTGCTACACAGAGCAGCACAGCAGACAGCCCAAGGTGGTTATTCATCTTCCAGAACCCTCTTGTTTTGCAGGGGAATCGACTAATAAACAGCCCCCTTAGCGCTTTCAAATTGGTTTCCGGGAGAGAAGAAGTTTCTGGCAAAGAGGGAGACATTGCTGAGAGAGACCTTTATCAGGGAGCACTATTGCAGTAATTTTTCAAGACGAAATTGCTCTCTGGCTCATGACAGCGCTTAGTGTATCCTGAGGCGACCATTTGTGAAGCCAAACCTGTGGTCCTGCCGCCCTGCTGCTGGAGGGAAGGGGGAGTATTAAATGTCATAAACAACTCTTAATTTGCTTGGGTGGACTGCATATGGGGCCAGCGATTCCGCAGTGCAGGAGAAGGTTATCTGTCACCATTACAGTGCTCCGGTACCAAGGGTGATGCTGGCTGGGCAACACAGGGCACTGGCACACCTGCCCAGTGGTGCGAGTCACCATGAGGGGCTCCCGTGTTTCTGCAGGGTGACTTCTTAAGAAGCCCCCAGCATCAAACAAGGTTCCTCCAACCCAAAGCAGGGCTGTCCTCCAGCAATGCAAGAAGATGCTCCCTCCTGTTGAATCCACAGCTCACTCCGCTTCAGGCAACGGCTTTTTCAGGACCTCGCCACCTCCCGGGCTTTCTTCTGAAGCACACATTTGGTCTTTGCAAAATACCTATGAATTATGACACTCAAGTGCCCCGGCAGACCCCTGAAACCATGAGAAACGAAGGGCAAGCTGTCCGGCAAGCCTCCGGGAGAGGCTGGCTCGGCAAGGGCAAAGCAAAGCGTGCAGCACGCTGCCAGCCGGCAGGTCTCTCCTGCCAGATTTCCATCCGGAGCTCCTCGTGTTCCTCCTACTCTAATACACACAATTAAGATAAATTACATAGTTACCATTTTGATTTGTTGCACAATAACAATGTTTTCCATCCCTCTCCCAAATATTGATGGGAGTTGGTACAAGAGGAAGCTCCCGCGCAGCCGTTTTTGGCCCTGGACCACTTTATTCACAGCCAACTGCTTCCGATATCGAGCATGGACGAGCAATCCTGCTTTTTATAAGCTCAAAGAGGCAGCGAGCCATCCGAGCACAAGGCGTTATCCCGTCCCGCTGCAGCCCTTAAACACCTCTAGTTAGAAATGTCCCTGCTCAGACCTCCCCGTCTGCGAAGCCAGCAGCCATCTCTGTCTTTTTGTGCTTGCCAATGTGGGCACGCTTCGTTTCGGCATCTCTGGAGGCGACGGTGGAATCCAGAAAGGTGAAGGAAAGGAAGCTTTTCATCACAACTACCCACAGAAATGCCATCAGCCCTGCTTTCAGACAGGGAGCTGTCCTGATTTACAGGCTAATGAATTTTAAATGAGATGCATTTTTTAATTTTTTGTTGTCAGCCCCCATTTTTCTGCTAGCAATCATTCCAATAATAGCTTTATATTTTCAGCATCTGTTTTTACCAGCTCTCTTGTAATTAGTTTACTAATGTATTTCACTGCGCCTTTGTTATTTTCAGAGAATTACTTCATTCCCAGCTATCAGAGATAGTGCACTTCAGTCTATAAGGAGTTTGGCCTTTGTTCCCTGGTGGTTATTCACATGGGGGAAGATGGCTCAGTGAATGACAAGTCTTTCTATCACCACACATTCTCCATTTAATGTCTTTATACTGGCTCATTAATTACCACAGAAAACTCCTTTCCGAATGGAACCTGTGATTTATAGAAGACTTGGGCAAGGTGCCATTTTTATCGGGCCGACAGCGAACAGCACCAGTGCCGGTATTCACTCTTCATTTTCCCTTCTGCTGCAGTGGGGTCAGCCCCGCCGCGGTGGGAGTTTTGCCTGGGCAAAGGAGCTCAGCAAGTGCTCGGTGCTGCCGAGCCGAGGCTGTCACGCTGCTCCTGCATGGTTGGGACCACCAAGTCCATAGAAAATTGAGCTACAGCCCATTCTGCCTGTGTACTGCGGTGCCTGCTGTACAGATCGACACACTCCCTTGGGCAGCAGCTGGAGGAGAGCCTGGAGGAGGTGGGACTGCCTCCAAGATGATGCCCTGCGTCATTTTATTAAATCTGGTGGTCCAAGGTGTTGTGGTACATACAATGAAGCATCTCTTAGCACTCGGCAAAACCCCAAGCACGGCACGGAGAGAGACTCAGGGTTATGTTAAGGAGCGGGCAGTCAGACACCACTGACTCCTTGGTACCTAGATGCACCTCTCTGCCACGTCCCATTACACAGCACGGGCTGGACGGCAGGCTTGAGTCTCAGCTGTATCACAGAATGGCTTAGGTTGGAAGCGACCTTGAAGATCATCAAGTTCCAACCCCCTGCCATAGGCAGGGACACCTCCCACCAGCCCAGGTTGCTCAAAGCCCTGTCCAACCTGGCCTTGAACACCTCCAGGGATGGGGCAGCCACAGCTTCTCTGGGCAACCTGTTCCAATGCCTCACCACCCTCAAGGTGAAAAAATCCTTCCTAATATTTAATCTAAATCTACCTTTTTCCAGCTTGAGACTGGACTCAGACTCTAAAACATTACAGACCTGTAAACCACCCATCAGCAGCACGGGCTCTGGACAGGGGGAAGAGCTGCGTGAAGACACAAGGTAAAGGCTCCCTGTAGACCCCAAGCAGCCGCAGCGCTGGAGAAAGGCAGCTGCCTTGCCTTCGAGGGGGAGTAACCTGAACAACGGTCTCTCTGTCCGACGGAAATTAATTTTAAATCCTTCAGAACAGTATGTCTTTCACCACATCCATACTTTGTGCCGAGCATGATAAACTGCCCCTTCTTTATTAAGGAATGAAATAAAGGTGGAAACGGTTCACATGTTGACTAAAGAAGTTATTAAAATAGAAAAACAATCACAAAAGGCTGGATTTCCATCGCTTGATGCAGAGGAGTCACCTCACACCATTGCAAGGGAAATACTCAGCATCTTCTGTGCACATGGGGAGGAGAGAAGAGAGGCCAAAGGTCCCGAGCGCAGACATATAGCAAGTCAGGCATGGACTTAGCATTACAAAGGACTGCTCTAAAGTTCCTTTCTGTTCATTTTAATTCTGAATTTCACTCAAATGCACGTGACCTTCCAAAATGCTGAGTATTCCTCTGCTCCCATCCCTTGGTGGAGATGCCCGATCCAAATTGAAGGTGATAATACCAAAGATGTAGAAAGGACTGGACCACCGTGGTACTGAGAAAATCCAGATTCCTCCAAGGTCTGCTTTTCCTCCTAGCGGCAGCTAAGCCATTAGCCGTCATCTCATCCCTGTGGCTGAGTTACATATAAAAATTCCTGTTCGCTCCTTGGCAATAGCAACAGCTTCCTATTTTGCTGGCAGCAATCCAGGGGAAATTCAAGCTGAATTACAGCCATTCTTCAGAAAATAGGCCAAATCCACGAAAGCAGGACACATGACCGCAAACGTAGAGCTCGTCCTTTTTCTATTTATTTCGCGGCGAGAAGCCCCGTTGGCTGAAAATAGCTTATCTCTGGAAGTCCCCCGTTCCGTTCGCGGCTGCCGCTCCTGGCTGCTAGCCAAACTATTACCACCTCAAAGAGAAAGTTCATAGCTCCGGCGTATCAGCCCCACTGTACAGGACGTGTGGTTTGATGTTTTCACCGATTTCTCTCTGGGAGCTCGGAGGAGACAGGGATTGTATTTCTGTGCACGAGCCAGCGAGTATTAAGTCCTTTCCTGTGCCTCTGCTGGGATGGTTGTACTTGGGGTTGTACTCCAGCATCGCTTGTCAGCATATACACAGTAGCATGTGTACACGTGCACATATGTGCATGCATGTGCATGTATGACACAGCCCATGGGTGGTAACATGGGCTGGACTCCGTGAGCTGGGGTCCCTCCCTGCACCCATTCCCATGACAAGGTGAGAGCTTACATTTTATGCTGGGTCCACATGAAGCAGCCATTCCATCTGAAAGCACCTCTGCACCCGCAGCAAGTCCTCTATCCTCACCATGTACCATACAGGCCCCTAAATATGACTGGGAGACACATCCTCATCCCGAAGCATGTGGACAGACAAACATAAGCAAGGACACAGGAGAACAGTTAAGAAGGATGGAGAGGATGGTCACACAGAGGAAGGAAGTGTTACAAACCAGAGTTACAAACCACAAGTCTCACCATCTTTATCTTCCTCGCTATCACCAGACAATCACCAAACCCGAGAAGCACAGACGCATTCCAGAAAACACAGCTCTCCAGGGAGGACTGGCTTCTTGTTGATAAGAAACGGGGAGGCTTATCTCCCAAACTCACAGCGACACCTCACCCCAGGCCCGTTTTATCAAATTTAACTCATTACCTTTGAGGACTCGTTGAAAAGAGGTGGCAGGAGAAGAGTGGTGGGTCAAGGAGGCAACGCTCCCACCATCCTGCTGTGCTGCTCCCGGCTCAGTGCATCCTTAAAAGCATGTGCCGAGTAGAGGTGGTGGCTGATGGGACAACACCGCCTCTGAAATCACCACCAGCACCAACATCCCAGAGTGTCACGTCAAGGAAGAAAACCGACAGAAGGAGGAGATGCGCTGATTTACTGCGCGGCTGTCACATGGCTCTGCAGTTTACTGTACGTACAGCCACACCATGTAGGGCTGCGCTCGCTGGGTGTTTTCTGCATATGAGATGGTTTACAACAGCGGGTTTTTATATGGTAGAAAGACAACCTTACCGTGCCTGTGGGAGAGCAATGTATCGATGCTCTGCCATCATCCAATCTCCATACTGCGTCACAACCAAATACAGTATTTTGCATCTATTATTGGCAAGGAGAAATAACCACGTCCTTTTTATGTGGAATTTTTAAAATGAGCAGTCAAGCAAAACAACATTTCAGCTTTCAACGCTCTGCTAGGGCATTCAGATATATACTGCAGATATTTTTATTTTTATTATTTTTTTATCATATATTAGACAAACACCAGTAACCTCAGTTGGCGTGTCTCCTCTCTTCTCAAAGACCTTTGGTACTGTTTATGGGAACAGGATACGACGAGAAGCCCTGGGTACCATAAGGCGAGGGCAGTGAGGCTCGAGAAGCCTTTGAAGAGCATAATTCCCGAGGGGTGCTCCCAGAAAGGATAACTATTAGCTCACAGGGCTACAAGGAGGGGTTCTATCGATTTGCTGGGAGGAGAAGAGATGGGAAGACCCCATGTAATTTCCTACTGTGGAATTTGCAAATTTTTTAGCCAAATGAGTTTAGGATGCACAAACACACAAAGCAGCACGAACGTGGGGGGTTGGGGTGGGCACGCTGCCTGACTCCCTGAGCACTGGTCCCCTGACTAGGAGACACAGATTCCCCTGCGGGCTTGTGGCAACCATCAGATAAACCCTCTGCAGATACACGAAGTCCCTACACCCTCCATCACTCTGCACCTGCATTTCCAAACACCTCCTTGGCAGCAAAATTCAGTGTGATGAACAAAAGACAAGAGGAGAACTTGATAAGAAACGCAGCGCCCAATGCCCAGTCTGGAGAAGGGCTCAGGGCCCGCAGCTCCTGCCAAAGGAAGGCGAGCTAAAAGAAAAGCTGGGCACTTAAGCAGCCATGAAATCCAAATTTAAATATCAATATTTACAATTTTCAAAGGCTTTCAGTGCTGGGAGAGCTGTACAAACCTGCCACTACCCAGCTACAATGCAGAGGAGGGATGTGGCCACGTCTCTTCTGCAGTCTCCCCAGCTTTGCTGGCTGGGTGCACCCGCAGGAGAGGGCGATCTCATTCCCATCCCCGCTCACACACGTGCTGTCCCCATTTGCTTCCCAGCCACATTCCCCATCCAGATGCCAGGGTTAACAACATTTAGCCACCTAAGCTCCCTGTTGTGGTGAAATTTCATTTTAATTGAAGTTTGTTAAGGGTTTGGATGTGCACGCCAGTGTGGTAACCTGCCTGGGCTGGAGCGATACTAAATGTCAAGGAATGGAACCATCACAAAAGCAATGTGGGTTTTAGAGACCAGGCAGAGGTCAAACGCTGTGCCTGAACGGTGGGGTTGCAGGGGGACATTTTTCCTGACTTTGAGCTCTGAACTTGAGCTTTGCCTCGGTGTTTGCAGCACACTGGGGAAATCAGAGCCAAAGCCCCGTAAGCCTGATCTTCAGGGGGCCTCCGCAGGGATGTTCAGCCCCTCCCGCGCCGAGCCTGGGGAATCAGTCCTCCCTCTCTCTCCTGAAATGTGCATCTTCATCAGAAAAAACACTTGCACCCCAAAACAGGCACCCCTCTTGTATTAACAAAATCGATGAAAACACAGTTAACAAATGTGTAATTGTAAATTGTGAGAGACCTGAAAAACTGCTGGGACACCTGAAATATCCAAGACAGAGATTAAATTTATCTTAACAAAACCTCATGGCACACAATGGCTCCCCAGGAGACCCACTATGGTACCCTAATAACTTGTGGTGTGCACGCATGTGGGACTGCATACCCCATGTGCACATTCAAGCAGGGAATAAAAAATGGGAAATAGCAAAATCTGTAAGATTTTGTGGGACATGGCAAAGGCATATGCATGGAAAACATCACCAGCAACTTCACAGCCCTCTCCACCATGAAATGAAATAAATAAATAAAGAGAACTTCAGGAATTAGCTGTGAGGGTGACAGCGCCTACAGAAAATGAGAGCAGAAGCGGGGAGGGGGGGAGACAGGGAGGGCAGAAAAATCCAGCCCAGCTCGCTTTTGTGTTCTTGCACAATGGGGCACGTCAGCTCCGGAGCCTTCGCAAGCCATCACCCACCATCTGGCACCGGGCTGGACCGCTAATGGGAGGCCCCAGCGCCCCAGCTGACTCCCAGAGCCACGGGGGAAATCAAGCTGATGAGCTCCCCACATTAAGCCATCTAAATTAATGCAGATGCGTGGCTCGCTCGCAGGAAATTTGGCTGGTGAACGATGGCAAAGAGAGCGGCGTGAGCCGGCTGCAGCGTGCCATGAACCCCGTGCCAGCCCAGAGTTACAGCCCAGCCATCATATTTAGCCGGGCTGGGGTGGACGCAAGCCGCCTCTCCTCATTTGCAAGACGAATTGTCAGCGAGGGGATCTGGAAGCGCAGCCCTTTTCACGGAGTGCTTGCAGCTCGACGGCGAGATGCACAACGCCAGCCAGATGCAAATTCTGCAGCAGCGGGGACAGCCTAGATGAACGCCGCCTGCCCAACACATAGCTCTCAAAACCAGCCTCATTAACTGATGTCCCTGTAATGCCCTAATGGAGCAGATCAGCTAGGAAATTACTGTGCGTCGGGTATACGCAGGGAAGGGGGTGAAGATGTTGACATGAGCGCTCGGCGCCAGCTTTGACAGCAGTACCTCTCCCCAGGAGCAACCCCGCTGATTTCGGCAGGGTGGACCCCAGAGGACTCTTCGCCCCAAAAGAACATTTAGTGCCATGAATATCTGATTTCCCTAAGCACTGTGGTACTGAATAAGGGTGCCAGAGCCTGGAACTGAATCACAAGAGAAAACTTGGTGCTGTCCTGGTGTAGCAAAGGGTTGGCTGAGCACCTTGTCAAGGACACCATATCCAGCTCCACCCCCTTCCCTTGCCAGCTGCTGCATAAGGAGCAAGAAGAGAACAAGCTACAGGGGATTAAGGACGCACAACACTCCTCAGGCATGGAAATGCATATTTGAGAGCCTATCTCCAGCCCATGGGGACACAACATCCCACCTCTTCCCCTGCTTCTAACCTGGCAGTGGGCTCTGAGGCCAGTGCAGAGACCTGTGCCTCCAAAAGCTGCCAGCGTGTTACCCTGGGGATGCTGATCGGTATCTAATGATGTTTCTGTGGCATCAGATGCAGGTCGGAGGTCTCTGGAGGGACTTGGCTCTGGCCAGAGCATGCAAAAAGATCCGCCCCTTCCATTTGGGCACAAACAGAAAAGTCAACATTCAGGAAGGGATTTTGCTTCTCTCCTCCACCACCAGCTTCAGAGAACTGACGAGAACCAAGCTCTGCAGTGGCCTGAGCTGGGGATCAGAGGCAGCAGGGTTAATTCAGAGGCAGGGGAAGAAGAGCTTGGGAGGATCAAAGCAGCATCCCTAGGAGCACAGCACACCAGACGGCTCTCACCGCTGTGGTTTCGCTAAGGCACGTGCCACGCAGCGAACAGCACTGCCTGCAGCCAGCCCCACGCATGCTGCCTTGCACCCCAACATGCCAGAGGCAAACGATGCCCTCGCAGGCTTTTTGCATGTAACCAGCAGCCTGCTTCTCGCCAGTGCCAAAAAATAGCCGCATATCTCCCCAGGGAGAACTCAACCAGCAGAGAGACCTCCAGGGAATCACTGTGCCAAACCTCAGGCTAAAGAAAAAACAAACCTTTTGCAACTGAGACACATTTCAGCATCCCTAGGTACAGCTGCTATTGCACAGCCCAGGGAACCTCTCGGGGTGGCAGCAATGCCTTGCAACAAACAGGTATTCGGGGATCCATCACTGTTGCTGACAGCTCAGCTCCTGCTTACAGCACCAAGGGTAAACCCAGACCCTTTCTAACAACTTCAGATTCCTAACCTGTTCCCACAGATGGAAAATTTTATTCCCAAATGCACAGAGACCCACACGGCAGCAGCTTGAGTGATTACGCTCTCTGCTCTGTGGAGCTGCTATCATTTGCAGGGAGGCAGAAACACCCCCGTTTTACCTAAAGGGGAGGTGGTACCATATGGTAAGCGTAGGTTACACTCAGCCCCAGGAGCAATGCTGTAGCTCTTACACAGCTCACACCACCTCCAAATCGCGTTCCAGGTCTGCAACGTCCCACCAGAAGAGAAGCAGAATTTTTGCTGGGGTGGGAGAATAGGAGAAAACCTCTCCATGCAATTAATTCGCCTCCAAATTCAAGCTAGTTGAAATAATCTGTTGGTAAACATAAAACACCATTGGGATAACAGCTGAGCAGAGGCTTATATTAAACAAGCATCTTCAGATGAAAATATCAGTCATCTAAAAGGCATCACCATTCATTCATGCTCAATAAAACACAAAATGGTTACAGATAGAGCTGATGGAAAATGAGAAAGAGAAATGGAAGTAAAGGTAAAGCTGCCAGGCAGGAAACAGCACAAGAAGAAAAAAAAACCCAAACAAACACCACCATGAAGAGGTTGATTTAGCATTCTGCTTTAGGAGAAATTTCAAAAGCAGGTTTTAATATCTAATAAAACTTCACTGCTGGTTGCCACGCTGCCTGACGGAAGCACAGAAGGGGACTAATAGCCCTGGTGTACGACATGATAAAACATTTTAAGCCGCATAGCTTTACTTGGACTTGCTACTTTTAAGGACATTTTATGGTTCATTGCTATCCCTCAGTGTCTTACCAATAACCCCTGAGCACGCACAAGCTCTCATCTACCCGCCAGGCAGGTATTTCCCCCAAGGCTGAGGTTTTCCAGTCTGCAGATTGCCACAGTTGAATATTAGCACTTGGCTGCATTGCTGCAAGGAACTGCAAGGGGCTGAGTGCAGGACCACCCGGGCTGGTGGCTCTGGTCTCCTCGCCTCACATCTGACTCCTTTGGGGCTCTCCACCACCCGTCCTGCTATAACAGGACCCTTTTGAAGCCCCCCATCG
Source organism: Charadrius vociferus (assembly GCF_000708025.1). Classification (NCBI taxonomy): domain Eukaryota; kingdom Metazoa; phylum Chordata; class Aves; order Charadriiformes; family Charadriidae; genus Charadrius; species Charadrius vociferus. The sequence goes on along the minus strand of NW_009646608.1, from coordinate 1,500,301 downwards.
TGCAAACCCTCCATCTGACCAGCTGGATGCTGCTGACTCAGCATTAATGAGAGACATGGGGGCTCGGTTTCAAATACACTTCTGCTTTATAGATGATTTCCCAATCTAATAAAAAGACAAAACATTATCTGTCTTTTCTTCTCTTATTTCCCAAGGAACAATAAGGCTGGAAACATCTTTCTGCTTCAGTAATAAAACTTTTATAACCCCTTTCCCTGACAGCCCCTGAGCGAGGGACCTTTTCCCAAAGAGAAGTCTGGGATAAGCAGGGAAAGGAGCGGTGCGATCTGTATTCACAGCCTGCGTTAGCTCAGGTGGTGGCGTGAAACATCGGAGTCACACTTGGATGCAGGCTGCAAAAACACTCCCCTTTGTCAGCTGCCCAGGGACTGCCGTTGCCAGTCAATGCAAGCAGAAGGCTTTATTGGACCCAGCACAGCAAAAGTCCCACCGCCAAGATTTAAAAGCTATCTGGCCACTCTAGGAAAAAAAAAATAAAGGCAACTAAAAGAAAATTGGCAACTAAGATGGGGTTTGTTGGCTGGCTTGAGTCCTATTTTGTTTGAATTTTTTTTTTTTTTCTTTTTTCGCAATGGTCTGGTTTCCAGCTTGTATTTCCTGGCAGCCATCCTGCCGTTTTCAGTTTGATTTTACATCAGGGGAAGAGTTGAAAACCAGGCAAATTTGGCCACGGGATGGCCAGGTCTAACTACACATCCCTCTTGTACAACCGCCAGTCTCAGCATGGTCTGCAGCTGCACTGCCATGCTGGCGCTGCGACCAGGACAAACTGCTCTGGTTACCGGACAGACTGCGTGACAGCAGGAACAGAGCTCTTTTGACCCACACCTCTGCATTTCCAGGATTGCCAAACTGGTATAGGTGTACAGGCAAAACTGTTGAGGCTACAGAGCAAGCTTGTAGATACCTGGAGGCAAAAGATGACAGTAAGTTTTCCAAAAAGCATAAGTTCATCAGTGCAACGAATAAACCCAACAGGTATCAGTAATTTCCCCACTATATTTCCAGCTAGAAGGAGGAAGAATCAGCACAAACCAGGCTGTCTGCAAGCAATAATCTTTCTCGTGGTCTTCCCTGTGATGCCACCCAACACAGAATAATACTTTATAAATGATCCCTCCCCACGTGGGAGATAAGCACAGCAGGACAAGCAAGAAGAGGCACAAAGCCACTGATCCACACCACAGCTCTGGGGCTGCCCTAACTGAGAAAGGACAGAGTTGGCCAAGGCAGATAATTACCATGAAGGTCTAATGAGGAGGATGGAGAGGAAGAATGTGGAAGAGGAAAAAAGTATCCAAAGCAATATGGCTCAACTACCCTGGTGGAGCCTTCCTCGACAGTCTGCTACTGCCTCTATTCACACATGGATATCTTTTAAGACTGTTTCTTAATCCAGGAAACCTCTCCTGTCCACAAGCACAAGGTCAGGAGGGGGAAGAAAGCAACTGAGGAGGAAGGCAGGAAACTTTTTTTTTTTTTTTAAATCACATAAATCAAGCCAAGGAAAAGACTTCATGCCCCAGAAACCCAAGGCCAGGTTACTCATACATTCAGTCATAAACTCCAGGAAAGAGAGGTCTTTCCTTTCTTTCTGCAAAATGCTTTTTTAATGTCAGGAATGGTTTTAATTAGCGTGCCCGAAGCTTGTGAGCAGCTCTGGGAGCTGAGAAGCCTGCCCCTTTAATGGTCTTGGAGAAAGCTGAGCACCCCAGCAGGATTCATCCCGGCTCCTGGGGACAGCTCATCCCTCTGGCTCCAAACTGGAGAGCAGGCAGGAAAACAAAGCATGGGGTAGGTGTCCATGTCATGAGAGATGGCCAGGTTTAAAAAGGCCATCACCATTTCTTGGGAATCTCCTGCTCCGCAACAAGCTCCAGGTATGGCTCTGAGCAACACCAGCCCTTTCCTCCCTGCTTCTGAAAGGTTTTCAGAGGTCAGCACAAAGACCCCTAACAGGCATTTCACCCAGTGCTGCTTCAGGTTAGAGCTTTCCACACATTCTTGAAAATTGCTATGAGTTCCAAAAGCAAACACCCGATTGCAGGTCCAAGTGGGCACACCGCACCTGCCGAAAGGTCCAAGCCATTTGCAGGGTACGCATGTGACACCGTGCATTTTGGACCTTGACTGGACCACAAGTTTGCTCAGATCCTGGCTTGGCACACGGCAAACACACGGGGAAAAGCTTCTTTTGGAGATACCATTACCCTTTCCCTATACTCCTGTAGCCCAACCAATGATAATAATCTCTCATTAGAGTCTTGTTTAGAGGAGCGCACGCTACCTCCTTCTACATTAAAATAGCAACCTGACCTCAATAAAGTATAAAACAATTAACTTACTAATTAGTCAACAAATAACTGTTTCACCCAAGCAGATAGTAAGTTGTTAGGAAATCTATTAGCATTTCCACTGTAATTTCATGCTTTGCTGATGATGAATAAAACAAAGTTGAATGGGACCTATTCACATCCCGAGCACAATACCCAGTAGCTGTAAGATAGCTAGTGGGAAACTTCCTCAAAAGAGAGGAATACCGGAACCGGAACCACTGTCTGACGGTGTCACCGACACCATAGCAGCACTGAAACCCAGCAGGGACGGTGTGTGTGGCCAGAAGGAAAAGCAAGGACTGAGAAACTGATAGGGAAGAAGCAAGCTCTGCCTGCATTTCCCATGCAATGTGTAGGACAACTTCATGCACACAAACGGATTGGGCCAAAAGAACAACATTTTGCTTAAACTGACTGTTTTAAATTCTCCCAATCAGCTCCGCCATGGGCAATAGAAATATTACCAAAAAACCTAGGTTTTTGACACATCTCTATATGCCCTTGTGCTGCGGTCAACAAGCAAGGCCATCAAAAGCCACCAATCCATATGCATCCCCTCTCCGCTCTCTTCCAGAGAAATCAAGCACCCCTCAAGCACAAGCCAAAGATCAGCAGACTGCATGAAGACCCCGAATGTACCGCATGCTGCTACCAGCCCTTCCACTTCATGTGGGTAAGTGTTCATACAAGTGTCCGTGCTGGTCCCAAGGATGAAGATTGGGGTCTCCCAGGTGACATCCATCTACAAGATCCTCTTCCCATGTCAGGACGTGGTCCTTGGCTGCATTCTGAAGATTCAATAGGGGAGATCTGAGCGTCTTCCAGCCCTGCCTGCCTTCTCGCCTGCTCTGGCTGTGAAACCTCGGTATGCAGGTCAGATGGGACCCCATCGTGAGAAGGGACAAGGACACTGCCAGCTCAAAAGGTAAGTCTACACAGTCTCGGATGAGCACACAGGTGTCCAAAGATGTTCAGAGACAGCGATGATAATAACTAAGGCCAGAAAGAAGGGGCAAAGCACGTTAGCTGCTGTCTAACACGATGTACCAGAACCCCCTTAGGTCTGTGGTCTCTTTCCTACCTGTGGATAAAAACCACCTAGAAAATGAGTGCAAAATTTGGATCCAATGCAGTGAATCAACAGGTGCTCTGGACTGCCAGCCAGGCAAGGCACAGTCCGCCAGGGCTACGCTCAGAACGCACACTGGTTTCCCAGCCGTTTGCTGGGGAGAGGAAGGAGGCTGTAAGACTCAAACCGTCCCATCACACTGAAGCACAGGGATTATCAAGCCCCACGGTAGGGGCCTCGCAGGGAAATAGAGTCACAATGCTTGGATCAGTGAAATATTCTGCAGCCATATGCAGGTATGCCCATCCAAGCAAGGGCTGCTGTTCGGTTGCATTGAACCGGCACTTTATTCACCCCAAACCCAGCATCCTGCTGAGCATCACCTTGTGATTGCTTCTCAGAGACCTTGCAGCACAACACACACAGCCAGAAGCAGGTCGACACATCCAACAGCCTGGAGAGTGCCTGATTCCACCTGCATAATCTATACCCGTGAAACACAGCCCCTGCCTTCCTTTTAACCTAACATATGCTGCCTTTGGAAAAAATTTGCATGTTAGAACAATTAGATGTGAAACATTACATGCCTTATCTCAATGATATTACATAATTGGATTTGCGGCATATACAGATAATGAAAGCCAGAGCTTCCAGCAGCCAGAAATATAAATCATACGCTGGATTTTCTGCAGTTAAAGTTAGGAATATTTTAAGAGGCCCCAGCAAATACGTTGTTTGTATTAAGAAATCGAATCATGTTATTAGGCCCTCCATTTATCTAGTAAAATCTTTAAAAAGCTCATAAACTCGTTACTTTATTAGTTCAGACTTATTATATGTATTTGAAGCAATACTCAGAGGTATTGTTAAGCTACTGCAGGCAAGGGTTACAGGTCTTATGTATTTTCCTTTTGGTAGTACCAGATGTGTTGGAGGCGGTGGCTGTGCCGGGGGCTTGTTGGGAAGCTCACTGCTCAGAGCAAGCCCAAGTAAACTTCTGTGCATTACTGCTCACCGGAGACCTCCAGCACATTCAGTGTGTGGGCAGCTTTGATTTTTCCACGGATAACTCTTCACCTGCCTGCCCACCCCTCCAACCCATCCTGCCCCAGGAGGAAAGGCCACCTGAGAGCTGCCTGTGCCAACGCAGCTGTAATCCTGCTCCAGAGGTAATGATGCCTTGACTTCTTGCACTAATTTACGCAAACGAGTTCCTGCTCTGCATCACCGGAGCACCCACAGAGAACGTGCAGGACCCTAGTGCGACTCGCGTATCGGGGAATCATTTACAGAGCTGCGCTCACAGTAATTCATCTCCATCATCCTCTTGGATCCAGAAGATTTATGCAAATAGCTTAATGTGTTAATTTACATATTTGATGAATATGCATTGTCGCACCCATAGAAGTGACAGCAAACATCCTAATTACCAGCGCACAAGCCTGATCAGGCTGCAGGATGGAAGGAGCTTGTGAAGCAGAGCTTTGCCGTGTTTCCGCTGGCTCTGGCTGGGTTACACCGAACACTGCTCCACGCGCTGCCCGGCTGCTCCCGGAGCTGCTGCCCCTCATCTCAGCACCCACCTCCTCCATCGCCTCCCGACATGCGCCATTCATTGGGGCCCTCAGCTTTCGTAGGGGCAGGTCAAAGAGCATCTGATCCCAGAAGCCTCCCAGTATTGCCAACACGTGTACTTTGATCTCCAGCCTCGCAGCGGCTGGCGTTCCTCCCGGACCCCACTTGTGGGGATCTGCAGGAGCGTCTCGGCTTGGATTGGAATAAACAAACCTGGCCACTGTGGCTGCAGGGAAAAGCCTTGCTGGGGGACCCCAAAACACCCTCAAGGCCCAGAGTGCAAAGTCACAGATCCCCAAAATGAGTGGGATTTTTTTTCCTCCTTTGGCAATCTTGTCATTTTTAACCCACTCTCTTGATTTTGAGGGGTTGGATCTGATTCAGGAAAGCTTAAGGCTATCCAGAGCAGGATGCATGAACACAAGGGCACAGAGCCTCCAACACGAGCACCCCCAGCAAGCCAAAATCATGCTCAAGTCTCCAAGAGACGTGCAGGACCCCATTATATCATTTTAGGCAGCACCGCTCCAAGGGGACCACGCTTTTAACAGCTGCTCTAACCCACAGGGAGAGCTTCACACCATCATCCCGGCACCACTAAAGATCGTGCACACAACCTGCACGCCAAATCTGGCGGGCTGTGGGGTGAAAGGCATCGGCAGCATGGCTTTCCTTACCCTGCCTCCTCCGTCCCTCCGCTTTCCCGGGGCTCCTTCCTCGCGGAGCAGCTGTGCACCAGGTGAGCCGGCCCGCGGGGAGGCTGGGCAAGGGGCTCGTAGCCCCCCGTGACCCCGCAGCTCCTCTCACCCCCCTTCCCGACGCCTGCCTGCCTTTGAAGCCCGGCTAATGACAAAATGACATCCTGCTCCCTCCACCTTCCCCTGCCCGCTAACGGGGGGGCCCCTCGCCTGACCTTAAGGTGTGATGACTCCTCAGGTTCAAAGCAGAGAGAGGATGCTCAGAGCTCAGCCCCGGGCAGCGACGGCGGTGTTGCCTCGGGTGGGGGGATTGGCAGGGGGGTGAAGGGGTACCCCATGTTTCGGATCTCCCTTCCAACCGCTCCTCGCTGCCTGGCCAAGAGGAAACTGGCCATTTTGCAGCCCCAGGGGTGACAACTCTAATGGGCACTGGAAACCACCGTAGTTTTCCTTGCGCTGCAGCCCTGAAAGACTCAAGGCAATGCTGCTTTTCTCTGGCTCCTTTTTGCCAGCTGAGATGTTAGCAGACTCAATCACTACATTGGGAGTTTCCACCTGGAAATCAAGCCCTTTCCAGGCGACTGGCCACCACAGCTCCTGTGCCACCTGAATCTAAATACTTTATAAGGTCTAATTATTAATGCAGAGGGGGCACTGATCGCTCCTTGGCAATGTTTCAAAGAGGGATCAGATGAGAGCTAGCTCGCTATTTGATATGTCATTAAATCAGGTTCCCGTTACCTGCGTCTCAGCTCACACACTGCTGAAGACAGACAAGACTATTTCTTAAAGTGTTTCCTATCTCCTCTTTATAAAAAAAACACCACGAGACTTGAACAAAGCCCTCCCAAGCCTTCCAAGCAGACAGGGAAGATATTTTTAATCTCTCCCTCCGCAGTTTAATATCAGCAATCAGTTACCACAGGCTCAGATTTATTTAACGGAATATACAGCATGAACAAGCAACCGTCTACTATTAGAAACTGGGGATGCAAAACTCCATCACTGGCGGCTGCAACCATCGTAAAGGCCATTAAGGGAGCTAGTCTGCCTAAATGCACATAATCAGCAAATTTATGGCCTGTTTCTTCTGTTCAGTGAGGAATTGGTAGAGGCAACAAAGATGTGTGATGCTGACAGCTTACAGGCAGGGCTGGTGTGCAAGCTCAGAAATACCGTCCGCACAAAACCTGCAACAGTTTGGTGTACAAATGTGCCACGTATCTCACGACAGCTTCATCGCACACATACACAAAGCTGCCCGCTTCGATTTAATTGATACCCCCAAGGGCTTTGGTATGGGTTTTATAGTGCATAACTAATACTGATAAGCAGGCGTGATAAGGTAGTGTTATTACCCAACTAATGGGTCACTTCATCCACAAATACTTTCTAATTTAATTGAAAACAGGAACACAAGCTGCAAGCAGTCAAAACCTCCGGTATCATCCACACCAGCATTCCTGGCAGTTTTTTTTGCTCTCCCCTTCCCACCTTCAGTAGCTGGTGAACCAAGGCAGATGTCACAAAACTGTGTTTTGTGGCTACGGATTCACAGTTGAAGATCTCTGGATTCAATTCAGCCATGCAGCAAGGAAGTGCAGCTCCCAGGAACTTCAAAGAGAATTGCATCCATCACTTTCAGCACGGCTGAATTGGCCTTTGCTTATACCTACCTCCCTAGGTCTGCCCTGGAAAGGAAATTCCTTGAATAACTTTCATGTGCTTAACCCTTCGGAAATGGTAGGCATTAATAAAGCCCCTCCTCAGCATCCGCTTGCCTGGCAGAGGTTGAAGGCCATCCGCGTCTGATCGGCAGAGATGTTTGCCGGTCATTAGCAGAAAAACGCACCTCCGCATTTCCATTCTGCTGAAAAAGAGTGTGTTTCCAGGTCTCTCCCGAGGACATTCCTGAAGAGCACAGCTACCATTACGCAAATTGCTTTTACAAGAGCCTGGCCTCCTCTAATAACAGCTACCGGACCAGACAGAAATATCAGATGAACTTCTCAGTTACTGGGGTACTGGAGGAAAACGCAGTGACTTCCAATTCTCAGGGAATAAAGTATTTTCTCCATTTTCAGTTGGTCTAGTGCTAGCCCTCCTCTTCATGGGGAATTTTTGCCGGTTCTCACTGATCCTGTGCTCAGTACCATGGGGTGCTACTGCATTGCAATGCTTTAGCTTGGCTCACACTTGGAAATCAGACAAACGCCAATGGCTGGAACTGGGAATTGTTGAAGTATTAGTGATTACATCTCCCCCTTGTGCCTACAAACTCTGTGAGAGGCTACAAGCCCAAGTTCTGCCACCATTTAACATTAGAAGTTTTCTTTAACTGGGAGAGACAGACCTCAGAGCAAAACCGAGCCCAGTCCAGCGGCAGAGGGCAACGGCTTGACGTGGTCTGAGTACCAGAGCATCGCTTGTGCAGTGGGTGGGCACATAAGCAGGCTCACACTGTGAGTGCACACCTCATCCGTCAGAAAACACTGGGTTTTGCAAAGCTTCGAAAATAAAATGCTTCCCAGCCTGTTCGTGAGTGCATTTCCCTTCATTAGCACTAAGATCAACAATTTAACAGGAGGCAGCTAGGGGATAGCAAGACCAATCCAAACAGTTTTACTTAAATTCCATCTAAATGAACCCAGTTTTCTGGGCTTTTAGCAACGGAGGGATAATGTATGCCTATTAAAGAGCATGTCAAAGCCCCAGTCACACAGTCTGGGCATTCAGTTAAAGCGAAGGTCACAGATCTGTGCCCTGGGGCCAGGGGAGAAAGGCTCAGAGGAAGAGGAGTGGCCATCTGGTCCCCCCGCTTATGCAGAGGTCACTGCTTTCTGTCACCCCCCCTGTGGCCTCTGACTTCTAGGACTCAAAGAGGAGGGGGAAAAAAAAAAAAGCCAGGCATGATGAAAGCAGGGCCCTGATGTGCTGAGACAACTCGCTAAAAGAGCTCTAACTAAAAACAGCCACATGCTCTGCACGGTTAAAGGGGCAGCTCTCCCTTTCCCAGCGCCCACCAGAACGCTGCCTCCCGCGCGGGAGCGTTTTTCCACGCATGGAAAATAGCTGGGATGAAATCCCGAGCACGGGAAAAAGCCTACCAAGTCATCAGCACTCCAGCAGCTGTAACGGGGAAGCAGGGAGCCCAGCGTAATACACGTGAATGCAGCAGCAGCAGGATGGGGATGGAAAGCAAGGGGCAAACCAGAAGTGCAGCCCTGTTTGCACAGCTCTCCGAAGTGCCAGATACTTGCACATGCCTGAAAATAAGATTGATGCTATTCATGCCCAGCGTGCTTGTTTCCTGCTCGGCAATGGCATGTGCACTGAATCGAATCCGCTAATTGTTCCGTCCGCACCACGATTTGCAAACTAGATCGCTTAGGAGCCAAGAGAAAATAAATGAGGTGTTTATTAGAAGGAAGGCTGGTTTCATATTCTTCATAAAAGCACAACAGCTCTGATTCTCAGCACCGTCTCCAAACCGCCTTTCTGGCTGAGATGCGACTTTGAGCTGCTAGGGCTTTTATTCCTTTGGAGATACTCATTCAGCATTCAAAGCAGAAAGGCATTATAGTAACTCTGCCATTTATTTTCAGAGTAAACAGGTTTCTTGTTCATTAATTACATGGGTCTTCAGATAACACGCACAATTTCCCATTACCTGGACTGTGCGCAGTTTGTTCCCTGCATGCCAGAACACTGTAGACTTTTTATCAAGCAATTCTGCTTCATTTTAATCTGCGATTTATCTGAGGGCCCAGCATTGCTGCCTGAAGGGTATTGTTTAAGTAACAATACTGATGTACACATTCCCACATCAAATGTCAAGGGAGAAGAGGGCTGCTCCAGAGGATGCATGGACTCAAAGGAAATCATTAAAAGCCACTGGCCTGCAGAAACTAAATTGTATTCGAAAAGAAAAACTAACAACAGACAGGAAGCTACTGGCAACCAGGCATGGCTTAGGAAAGCAGCTCAGGGGGAATAGCTCAGTTTCCCCTTACAAACTCTCATCGCGGCCCAGATTTCTTTTTCAGGCAGTGAGAGACACAAATTTAAATTTCAGTTCATACACACAGCCCCAGTGCGTGATCGGCGTAATTTGGACTTAATTCTTGTTTTTCCCAAAGCGTAGCACCGTCACATCACGTCCCTTTGAGGCAATGGCAAACCTGCCACCGCCCGTGGATGGAGCCAGGATTTCACCAGCCTGCCTTGCTCCCCGCCAGCTTTGAAGCCGCTGGAAATTAGTGCAGCCCCATCAAAAGCAACAACTCCAATTAAAAGCTGTTGAGAACCTTTCCCACTTTCTATCCCAAATGTGCTCCTGGTAAAGCACACCCTCGAGCAAGTGCAAATCAGTCTTAGGAATGCCACAGCTCTGTGACAACAGGAAAAAGAAATGCTTCATATTTGCTGACTCTTCCTACATTTGCTCAGGAAAGAAGTAGTATTTATTCCTAGGGTGCGATCTGCGCTGCAATTGACTTAGAAGCTACTTCTAAATTAAGGGAAGGGTGCAGTGCTATGTCAAAGGCTAATCAGTGCAACGCTGGGAGAAAGCAAACCATTAGTTTTGTCAGAATAATTTTTAAAAGAGCTAATAAAGCAAGACACCGCTGTCTCTATCTCATCCCTGCTGCTCAAAAAAGGTCAACAGATACTACTAACATGCCAAGGGTGGAGGCAGCTTTCAAAGGTGTTGTGCAAGGAGCCCTCAATCCAGCAGAGCAGTAAAGCACCTACGCAATTTACAGCTGAGAGTAATGCCACTAAGTGTTGACTTTGTGGACCAGATCCTAGAAAAGCTAACGCTTCTGGAGACTGCAAGGAGATGGGTACTACAAGCCCTCTGGAAAGCCAAGATGTGCATGTTCCTCCAAGGAGGTTGGATTGGAACCTATGAAGGATAGAAGAGAAAAGAGCTGCTGGGTTTACTTTTTCAGTAACAGATCACACTAATGAAGTCTTGACGCTATGGAGGTCCTCTGCCAACATGGACGAGCAGTGCCAGAGAGGAGGACCCTGGCACACCGTGGCCTCAGGGTGCTGGCAGGGACCCATGCAGATGCCACTCTCCACAGTCACATCATCTCAATGAGTTTCCAGCCCCATATGTACCTGTTCTCTGAGGGAACGGCGCATTTCAGGGAAGAACTTGGGGCAAGACTTTGAGCCCCAGCATCATCAGCTCTTTTCCTCCAAGAAGCCCAACAGTTTTGCAGATCTTCAGGAGCACAGGGCACAAAACTGTTATTGCCAAGCTCTGGACCACTTCCCAAGATAAAGAAGCTACAAAGGTGCTATTTCCTTAGGAAAGCAATGCAGGGCAGAGAGAGAAAGGGAGGATGCCCTCCTAATTCGGCAGAGAGCTAGGCACCACCAAACTTCACTAGCAGGCAAAACCACAGCTGCTTTCATTTCGCTGTTGTTTTACTATGTTCTGCTCAAAATCAGACTGCATTTTCCTTTACCAACTATCAGCAGAGCAGCTCCAGCAGTCCATGTTCCCAGCCTGCTAATATGATGGTGCCTCCAGCAATTAGGAGTTAGCTCACAAGAGTGAATTAACACAGCTGGCACTGCCTGACTTAGGCCCAATTCAGGCCCCACCTAAGAAGAGCCAAACAACAGGCTCAGCCTGGTTTTAAAGGGTCTTCAGACCACGCCTTGGTGCTGTCCTGATTAGAGCTACCATCACAGGAAAAAGGTCACCTTGCACTATCACCAACATTTTACCGTGGGCTGTGGGACTCTCCCAACTGAAGAACTGAGAGCTCAAACCCCTTGCACAACTCCCAGCTACTTCTTTTCCTTCTTCGCCAAGGCTGAGGCCGTCTCTCTGCTTTAGCCACCTCCAACATGTTGTCGTAAGCCTGGACTTGCTGCCCATGTGAAGTCCACCAGCTCTCCATGACCACAGCAGCCTGCCAAGAACCAACCTGGACTGCAAGGTCCCAAGAACACCCATTTTTCTAGCACTGTGGGACTCTTGGTGGTATCATGTCCAGAAAGCAATAGCATCACCAGAAATGCCACTTATCACTCAATAATCGATAGACATAGTTGTATGTAGAGCGGTTGCACTGTGAATTCAAACAGCAGCTCCAGTACAAGCTGGAAATGCAGACGATCTCATGGAGCTCCTCCCAAAACAATACAAAATACTAATGTCTTCAGGGAAAAACATTTCCAGTGTACTTCACAATAAGGAAGGGACAGAGGAATTAGATGCTAATTCATCTGCAAATATAATTAAACTCTGCAACACTAAGACTTCATTGTTAATTTAGTTGCATGTCCATGTCATATGTGCAGCAAATCAGAAACAGGCCTATTAATTTACAACTTTATGTATAATATATTCAGAACATAGCATAAAATGGCAGGAATACAGGCAGTTCCATCTAAAACTCTGCAGTTGGTAAATTAAATCTATTTGCAGCAAAGTAAATTGAAATACATACTGAACTTATTACCGTGTCTAGTTTAATATCTACAAATGGGTTGGATTTCTCCAGGTGAATATTAGCCATATGCAGTGAAAGAAATGTGGCTGTTTCCATCTCTCTGCTCACAATATCACTCTCATCCTGGAGGGGCTACTTAGCCCTGATGGGCACTCGGGGCTTGAGGTGGGTGGTGGGAGTGGAGTTGCCAGCACACAAAAGTTTCAAAATTTGACTGTCCTCCAAATATTAATAAGAATAAATATTGTATTTTCAAAACATGGCAGTGCCTGGTAGTGTCCCTGTGAGACGTCAGACACACAACTGGAAAAATCAAGGTGGTTTGGTCCTTCACAGAAGCATTTAGATGTCTTCACACCCAGGGGACCATCAAACATGCACTCAGGAAGGTCAAGGATGTCCCACAGGCTATTACCACCAAGGCTTTAGCACACAATTCAGGGTTGAGCAGAAATTTGACAGAGAAAAAATACTCATGTAAAATACTTTTTCCACCCCAGACTGTCTACAGGATCCCTTTGCTCCAAAGACAGTTGGACCGCACATGTAACCAAGACACCCAACCTGAGCTGTGCAATGATTTCCTAACTTTATTCAAGGAAAATCCAGACCAGCACAGGAGACTGCACTTGAATTTAATTTTCAGAAAAAAATATCCACTTTTTCCACCCCCACCACACCGCTCCTGCCTAATGGGCTTTATTTAAACAGGACTCACCAACAGCTCTGCCCTCACCCCCCCTTAATACTTTCAATCCATAATTAGTGCCCCAAAGGCTCTCTCCCTGGGCCTTGCATGGTTTATAGGGTTAATTGAATGCACACTGATCTACTAAGTGTCCATAAGAAGAAGCGCTATTCTTTAAGATGTCATTTCTCCCGCCAGCCCCCTCCCCGGCCCCCCGGACAATGCTGCGGGGCTGTGCCCGGCCAGGCTTGGCCTCAGCGAGGTATTGTTCTCCGGCTGGGGGGGCTTTGGAAAACAAAGCAAAACAAAAGAATCCCTGACATGCCTAAAAAAGGAGACTTCATGCCAGAGCTAACCTTTGAAGATTTATTCCCCGCTGCCCTTGTGACCCAATTCAACCTCCATTACTCAGGAATTCCCCAGACAAGCCCCGAAAGGCAGAGATGGAATTTCGGACTTTCTAACTCATTTGTTTGCGCAGGACAGGGTGGTCTGGTAACCCCGGCCAGACAGGGAACTTGTGTGCTGGGAGAAGCTTTATATAAATATACATCTGTATTTATAGGTACTTTAGGTATTATATGTAATTATCACAACGATTCCCTCTCCCTCCGCTTAAAATTGCAAATCCCCACCTTGCACAATGCAACTGGATTGTAATAGGCTTTTGTGCGGTTGCTTCCCTCAAGCCTTAGAATTCACCGCCTACTTTTGGGGCTGGAAACTGGAGAGGAAAAAAAAAAGAGAGAAAAAAAAAAAAAGAGGCTCATCTACATTATAAAACTGAAGCATGTTTCTCTTGAGAATATCTCTAGTGGGGTGAGAACTTGGGAAATGCTCATTTGGGACATCTGCTCCAAAATACCTCTTGCAACAAAGCCTTGGGAGGACTGCAGGGTAAGCAGGGTGCACAACGTACCGGGCTGGGCAACCCTTAATGCACGGCCATGAGAGATGCATCTACGCCTGGCAAAATCTCAGAGAAACACTAAAAGATGTAAGAGCCATAAAGTCAAGACAGACCCACCCCCAGGAGCGTTATCTCCGCATCACTCTTGTGTCTGCAGATGGCTTTCCCAACAACACCAGGGGGTTGGGGGAAGGAATCTAATTTAACACTAAAAACTTGGAGGAAATAGCTTGGGAAGGAGTCATAAAAATGTCACATACGCCTAGTCTCATTAGTCCAGCAAGGGACGTGTCCCCTCCCACCGTGCTGAACACAAACCAAGCTGGAGAGTGTTATTTTCCCAGGTCCAGTTCAAACCTCTGAATGCCATCTCTCGCAGAGCCCTGACGAACACGGGCTCCCTCAGGGGACAAACGCTGCAGCCCCATGGGGTGGTCACAGCCCATGGGAGAGAGGTGGTTGCAGCCACTGAGGTCCGGCGCAGGAGCTGCACCCTCTTTGGAGGGTTCACTCTCTCCCTGCACAGTAATGTGCAGGAGATTTTTGGCCTGTGTTTTGCTCAGTGCTCACTAATCAGCCATGTTTACCCTTGGACCCTTCTCCTCCAGGATGGCAAGAGGAATTTTGCATGCCTCAGGTGCTGGGAACAATGAGGTTTCGCACTCTGGAGGATGGGGAAAAATTCTCTCCCCATGGGTAGCAGTAGGTGACAAAACCTGGCTGGACCAAAAATAACTGCCTGACTCTCCAGCTGCCCACCAGCCATGTCCTGCAAAAATAGCTACAAACTGCCTGTAGAATTCCTCAGCTTGGGAAAAGCTCAGGCCAAGACATCTCTGCCTCAAGCCAACATCTCCCAAGGTGGAGGGGGACCCAACTCCAGTCCCACCGCATTGTGCTTGGTGGAGAAAAAGTAACACCGTTAGAGCGAATGAATCAAGAATTCAACAGAGGTGTATCTGCAGGAGACCTCAGAGACATTTGTCTCAATGAGACAAGGTGCGCCACACTCCCACAGTGAAAATTACTCACACTGCTGCTTCCTTCTTCCAAAAGGCACGATCCTGCCTATCTACCTGGGCATCAAAGCAGGACCAGAGAGCACTCGCAGGTCATCAAGCGTGACGTGAAAATATTCTGGGTCAAATGAAGGCACAGATGTGCCTCTTTGGAGAGTAGGCAGCTCTTGCCTGCTCACAGAACCATTCAACCTCACCAGCAGGCAAAATCCCTGCTCTTCACTTACAGCGCCAGAAAGATTTCACCAGCTCTTGACACTCACAAACACAGAGCGTTTAATCACTGAGGTTGGTTAAGTGCAATAATTAATGATCTTACTGCCATTTGTGTGTGAAAAAGCATGGAATTAGAATGGGACCTTTTGATGTTGGCTGTGAACGAGCATGACTGACTCCAGCAGAGCAGGTCTGAATTCCTCTCCGGGCAGGGCACTCAGCCCCAACAAGCGACTAAAGGCTTTCACGCTCCACATCAGCTCTGCAACAGAGCTCTGGACTGTCTCAGCATCATCCAACCCCTTCTATTCCTTCGCGTCCCCTCTGAAAAATGACAGTGATAGCATTCACCTGCTTCACCGGCCGTGGAAGAATTCCCTCGCTAATCTTGGCACAGTCCTTTGTAGATAGAAGGCTGTTCTCAGCTGGAGCTGTGCTGACACAGGCCAGCTGGAGGTCTGTCCCATTAAGGGGTAGGTGTTGCTTGGGTCTATGTTCAATACCTAGGAAACAGGCTTGAGAAATGAGGTTATGCACACAGCATGGTGCTGCACGTGAACTAGTAAAAAGAGCTTTACTTCTGCCTAGTTGATGCAGCCCTGAGTGACTGGCTGATTACTCCATCTATATACAGTAAGGCTACACTGTAAATATGTCAGCATCGTGTCAAACAGACCTCAGAAGTGGTAAGTGCAAGGTGAGAGTCTGGAATGTAAAAACAATCACATTTTTTTGCCGGTGTCTGCTAAGTACGTTGGCTAAACGTCTAAACTGTTATAGGAAAGAGCTTCAAAGTGACCATTGCTCAGCACAGCACACATCTCAGATGTATGCAACACAGCCTGATGCACCACACTAACCAGGGAAAAGTTGCCCGCAAAATTCACTATATTGTTATCCAAATTATTTACCAAGTCACAGAAGACATACTAGAAAGTCTTCTGGATTTCTTCCGAAACCTCTCTCCCTAGGGAAGACTTCAGAGGACATCAGCATTAAATCCCAGGTAGCCACATAACCCAAGCTAAAAAGCCCTGCAGACCCAAAATGTAGAGATGTCTCCCAAACAAACACAGGGTAGGCTGAAACACCCTCACTAAGCAAAATTCCATTAAACTCCCGACCCTTCTCATTACGATAAATGAGGTCTGACTGTCACTTTACCTTGCCACCCTTTCGCTTACAACTGAGAAGGAAGCAGATGCTTAATTAGCATCTATCATGGGTGTTCACAGGTCTCCGTGTAAGGAGTAAGCAATCTGCTACTTCTTCTTAGAAATCCTGGGTGACATTCTCCATCCACCTGCAGCGATGCACACTGCTGAAGTCCCTGGAGGGATGCCTGTGTATCGCGGCAGGGGACAGAGGGACAAAACTCCAGGTGTGAAACTAGGGCTTTGCTAGAAGCTCATCTCTAACCTCCACCTCAAGGCAGCCGGATGCCCAAGTCAAACATCTACAGCTACATGGTCTGTATGATCTCTGTACCTGTGGTTAAGCTTTAAGATTTTCTAGCTCTTAGCCAAGGTAACTTATCCATTCCTGTTATAGACCCAGGAATGGAGTATTGTGCAGTCAAAAATCCCATACATATTGGACGTGCATAAACTCCTCTTAGCTGTGGCGAGGCTGGGTGGTGAATGACCTAAACTGGCTGCATTACAGAACACTTGCTTTGTTATTGCTGGAGACTTTTCTACCATGGACTGCAAAGCTTCTGAATCAAGGAGCACTGAAAGGTTTCAGGAGGGAAAAAAAGAAGAATAAAAAAACCCCAAACCGAAACCCCCAGATCTGTTTTCAGGTTTTTTTAAATCGCCAGGGTTTAAGTTACTCATTGAGGACCAGCAGCTACAAGGAGACTTGGATGTAAAGGACTCAAACAAGAAATGATGTGTATACAACTAGAGGAAAGCTCCAGTTTCTTTTCAGCTCCACAAGGACAAGTTGGATTTAACACACCCATGAGCTCCCCTGGTCCTTCTCCCAGTAGGAGACGTGCATTTGGGCAGGTCAGCACGCATCGCATCCTGCTCTGGTGTATCAGACATTGGGATAAGGGTTTGGCCTCAGGTGAACTTCAGTTTCCTGCGCTTTTGTTGTATCTCGTCATGGTCCACCTTCTTCCCATAGTCTCTTTGGTCAAGTTGCTTTACCTGAAATACTGCAGCCATCAAGAGCTACCCAACTTCTCCAAGGAAGACAGGCAGAGACAAAAGTATCTCTTTGAGAAAGCCAAGAGGAAAGGGACCCTGGAAGCAAGGCACTAGAGCAGCATTGCAATCAGACTCCAGGATAAGAGCTCCACGTCCAAGGTGGACCCCTGTGCTGTCGTGCAGGGGGTCATCTCCTGCCACCTTCTACGGAACCACAACTATATTGCTCCTGTGATGGGAATGCAAACCGAATTTGCATCTTCCAGCACTACTCACCCAAACCTCAGGCAGCAGTTACTACAAGGAGCACTAACGAGGAATAAGAAATCCCCAAGGTGCCCAGATTGTCTGAATAAATCACACTTCAAGGCATGTTTCAACCATTCTTGTTCCCACCTTACAAGACACTCAGCGACTCTTCTCCAGTGAAAATACAGCAAGTCTCCAAGTGAGAAAGAGCAACAGATTAGATCCCTTAGGAAAAAGATAAAATAGACTATTGGCTGTTTAAGAGTCCTTGATTTGAGGAGGATGGGATTGTGGTTCAATTTTATCAGCTGCTCAATAGGTACATTTAATGAACTACATTGCTGGCGGTCTCTCGACTCAGACGGGGATTAGCATTAAACTGGGAAAAAACAAAGCAGTTTGATGGAAAAACACATGACTGGAGCAAGCTGGGACAGAAACCTCCTCGACTGTCACAGTATCATGGAAATTTGTGGCTGAACCCATAAAAAAAAGTCCACAGATATCCTGGATTAAAAAATAAAACCCCCCAAAGTCACCTTTAAGCAGTCCTCCATTTATTTCCCATTAAAAACTCCTGGTTGTGTAAATTGGATTCAAATGAATGTATTTACATTTGCAGTAGGAACCTGAAGTCAAGCTGTCAAAATGTCACTCTGTCACTCACGTTTTCATTGCACCCCGTCACAACACTGAGACGTTTCTCCCCACCGCCTCGACAGCCTCCTTGGACACAAGGGAATGAGTGGCAGGAAGGAAGGACGGCTGCTGGGAGGGTGTCTCGTAAGGATGCTATAGTGGAAAAGTGTTATTTGCCTGTGAATTCTGGCATGCCGGGCTCTTATTGTCATTGGCTTTCAGCCAAGCACTGCCAGGACACAAAAAGTCAATTTATTTCGGGATTTCCATTGATTCACTACCCCTCGTTCCTCACGTTTTTGGGGCAACTTATTATGAAAGCTGGCACTGGCCGTATGTGGAGCTTTCACATAAGCGTTCATCCTAATTAACAGCATGCCAGGATGGAGAGTAAATTACAGCGGGCCAGGACTGTGTTCACTGTGAAAAATAGTGTGTTATTAATCTGGGACAATCTATTGTATGTCAAGGATTACATGACTCCTCTCATTTTCCTTAAAAAAAAAAAAAAACCCAACCAAAAAAAAACCCAAAGGGAAAAAAACAGCCTTTAAAACCAAACAGTTTAGAGCCATAAAATCCCACTCTTCTAAGTGAAGTTTCTGAAGGCAGTAAAATTCTCCAGAACGAAAATAAATTCCAAGTAAAACCAAGATTTACCACTTGAGGCTAAACATTCAAGGGAAAGCATCAGTAAGTTATTACTTTTCGTTTCGCAATAGGATGCTAATGGTACAGTGCAGATGAGGACTACATTTACATCAGTGCCTACCAAGGACAGGGCAATGTTAAAAGGACCTCACCTTATCTTTTTTTGTTTCTCCCAAAAAAAAGCTCTTTCCAGGCTCTCTCTCCAGGCTTTTTGGGTAGCAGCCCCCAAATATTTTGGGATTGACTTTCTCTTAGGAAGACAAGCTGGAGCTGCACGCAGGATGGTGAGAGGTGAGCAGTATTTCAGAGGAGACACCCGTGCAACACAAGGGCAGAAATCCATCTCCTTGTTGGCTACTACCTGGTAGATATTCTTGCAGGATCAAGCAAAAAAAAACCACCACAAACTGATACCACTCCTAAAGAGAAGTCAGTACTAACAAAGCTGGAAAACAGACCTGCAGCTCTGAGCGCCAATGACAAAGTATATGAGCTGCCGATCCAGCAGCCAGGCTGCGCACGTACCCAATGGCACAGACAAGATCCAAGTCAGCACATGGAGGCAAGAGATAAAATGGGCAATCCCACAGCTTTTGCTTGGCCAGGCTCCCACCCCAGGGATCAGCAGGTCAGTCTCTGGAAACAGGGAGTATGCCTCAGTCTGAGTAACGTTACCTCTAGGAGGACGGCCATGGAAATAAGGCACATTGATAGAAAAGCAAAGCAAATGATGGCAAAGCTGGCAAGCAATTCCACTTCCAATAAGACACAGGAGATGGACTAACCCCTACAGACCACTCAGCTGCACGCAGGGTTTAATCTGTAATGAGCGAGTACCGGTGCGTTGGGAGATCTCAGTTGCCTGCCATACATGACTCTAATGCTGGCCTTTATTCTTCCAGCCAGGTCTGGAAACCTCCCTGGTTTTGCAAACGTGCCTCCGTCTCTGGCAGGGAACATGACTGCAGTCAAACAGCACTGAGAAACAATTAAAAACACTGCCCAGTGGAAAATGAGGAATAAGCTTGGGTCCAACCAATAGCACGAGAATTACACTGATATCCCAAAGGATGTGCCAAATCCTCCTGGCTACATTGCTGCCTCTCAGGACCCCGGGTTCACCTGCTGTCAGGAAAAATGCATCAAAGGCAGAATTGCTAGGATGGGGTATGGTGTTCCAGCCCTGACTAGTTGCTTACCTTGCCAGAGCAGTTTGCTAGCCTTTCTGGGACCTATGCTGTGAAAAAAAGCTGGAAAACAGGATGCTTACAGTCTCCAAAACCAGGAGACAAACGAAGATATCTCTTAGGAATGATCTCTAAGCCCAGATTCTGGTTTTTAAACATAGCTGCTCCCAATCCAGAATGCAAGCACATCCCATGTACCAGAATATCCCATGTTTTACTAATTAGTATTAAAAAAAAAAAAAAGTTATTCTCAATACCCACGTCTTGCCCTTTTCTCTGAACCAGCTGGTTTGGACCCTGTCAGAGTCAGGAGACTGCATTAACCAAGCTGATGTACTAACCCATCAATTCCACACTCCTCTGAGATGTTGCCTTCAAGCTTATTATCCAAAGCCTAAATTGCAAAGAATTAGATACCTTCACTCTACGTACCACCAGGAAAGTGGGGGGGGGGGGGAATCAAATAAAATTCACAAGCCCACAATCTAATTAGGAAAAAAACTTCCAGTCCTGAAGCGTTTGTCAGTTTTTCATCCTGCAAAATGCATACTAATACCCTCTCCCCTGCACGCTGCGTGGGACTGCCATTACGCTGCTTCCATAACATGCCAGAAGTGATCAGCGTTAGGCCTTCCTAATGTGTCTCAGAAACAATAGCAATTACAGAGTCGTCCATTCATATCTAAAGGCTTACCAGACTACAACTTCCCTCAGGAGGCTAAAGACATTTTATCGAAGCAATTATATTTATGTAGCATTAAAGTACTTTCTTTACAGCCACGGCAGTTACCTTTTTGCATTAGAAGCAGAGCAGTAACGAGGAGCTCTCTCACCCAATCCAAACTCCTCCAAGCATATTTTTTGCCTGTTTAAAGATTGCTAACACACACACACACCTTGGGGTTTCTGCTGCCTTTTTTTTAATGTTATTACACTCACTTACCCGAGGGATCTGACATGCAGATTGGAGCCTATTTACATGACAAGGGACCAGAATGGAAGAAACTCATCAGTTTATTCAGCTTTCCCAGCTCTCATCATGTCATCAAGGACCTTGTGATGTCTGGCAATGCCGTGAAGCCCCAACTTTCAGCGTTTCGCAGTTCTGTCAACCTTAGCTCTCGTTATGTTAAAAGTGAGATGTTTTCAAGCTTTTTTTTCCCTCCATGAATCACAAATGCTAGAAACATGACTTAAGTGTATCATAACAGCTAAAAGTAAATAGACGACCGAAAGGAACTAATAAATTGGGATTTTTTAATGTCAAGAATTCACAACAAGTGTTATGATTTTGGGAGGGACAAGACAGCTCAAGTCAGGTTCTTAATGCTGGAAGCGGTCAATATAGCACATTGTTTATTTTCCACTCTTCCCCTCCTTTTCCTACAGGAAGCAAAGCAGCTCCCTAGAAATATTCCACCTATGAATTTCACAACATGCATCGAAAAATTGAAACGTGAAGCCTTGGCGTGACGTCTCAAATCTCCACCATTCAACAGCTGATCATATTTTCCCTTTGAGCTGCACCAGCTGCACCCCACCGGCATGCCTGGCTCGCGCAGGGCTGCCAGGAGGGGCCGGCGGCAAGTTTGGCATCAGGATCCCAGCTTGAAGAGACATTTCCTTCAAAGCAAACGCTGCACCTAGCTCTGATACGCAGAGGGGGATTTTTTAGTGCGTGAAGCACTAATAAGAGGAATGGATTCCTTGTGTTTGACCAACATTTCCTTGGATCTGGGCTCTCCATCTTCCTTCCCAAGCTCTTTGCATTGGAGAGCAAGAGCTATCACGACTCTCCACACCGGTGCTGCCCAGCTCAGGGTCCCAAAAGGATCGCCCAGCACCTCGCCTGTCCTTTTTGGGTAGGAAACCAGCAACCTGAATTTTGCAGCTGGCAGAGCATCTTGCAGGCACGAAACCTAACCCCATCCCTCCTGCCTCCCTGGGTCGTTCTGGGGATGCCGCAAGGCTGGACCGGCTCCTGGCCGCCTTACCACGTTGCAGCCAACTGTTATACTGGCCTAAGGATGAACTTGTTGCCATGGCAGGAGTTGAAGCATGCGATGTGCTGCCGGCATGGTGGTGAGCGGCAGCACGGAGTGCCGGCTGCTCCTCCACAACGGCTTTTTGTTGTTCCTTTCTCACCAAGGCGGCCCCGCCACAACGTGCCCATCCTCTTGCCGCGCTGGAGCAGCCTGGCAAGATCCAGCTGACCGTAAAAAACAGCAGCACCGTGGCCAAGGGCCCAACATCGCATTTATCTACTGTGAATTCTGCTTCTTTCCTGCCTGCTGCAGGGCACAGCATGGGAAAGCAGACCCCCACGGCACAAGGTGAGCCTCCCACTGCAAAGACAGGACATAAAGGGATTTCAAAGTTTTGAGGCAGGAGCTCTGTCCAATACAGAGAAGGAAATTTTAAGTGAGGGGAAATAGCATCACTTGAAAAGGAGGTTGTCTCCATCTAATGCATTTCCTCACTGCTGCTGGGATGTTTGTCACAGGACAGGCTTAGCTTGGCTGCTGGGTAGTGCCTTTTAAAACTCCCTTACAGCTTTGATTAGCCTTGCTAAAACTAAGGGCATCTCTCATTCATACACTAATTAATGGCAGGCTCAGAAGAGGTTGGTATCCCTCAACGCCGCAGATTTTAACAAGGAGAAATACAAAGGTAGACTTAAAAATAAAAGCAATGCTCCTTCCTGAGCAGCGGTTTCAGTGCCTCAGAGATTACAAGCCAGCCCTGCTCTGCGTGTCAGCAAGCCTTTCCAAAATAATGAGCCTGCTTCCGTCCCAAGCAGCTCCTGTTGCACTGGAAAAATGAGCAGAAAGGTATTATGGGCTCACACTCACCAGATGGATGTCCTGCTTTGTTCTCTGCTTACAGAAAACCCTACACATACAGTTTGGATTATCTTCATTGTAATTCTAATCACCACCTCTCTGTAAGGGAGGGAGGGAGGGAGGGATCCTTGCCTTGGTCAGGAGAGCTAATTAAAAGTTGTGAGTCATCCAGACTTCTCCGCACATTGGAAATGCTTTTGGAAGATCAGGTAATCTCTCATTCTTGGGGGAACCTAGTTAGCAAAAGAAAAATCACGCAGGCTCCCCTTGGGCAGGGAGTTGTACAAGAACAAATCCTGTTTCCCCCTGGGACACGGCAGCGAGAATCACAGAGGTGCCTCAAACGTATGCAAACTATGCTTTAAAACAGAAAGGCTTGTACGTGTTCCCCAGCACAGAAACACAAACACCTCCTGTCCACCTATACACACGCTGGCTTTTAAAACTCGTTGTCTAAGAGACTTTTGCATACGTATATATGATGCGGGGACCTCTGTCCTCCTCTAAAAGAACTTCTGAACCCTCTGGCTGGTTCCTGGATGGCTGGGTACAACCTCAGAGGTCTCAGAAGAGCCAGACCCACGAGCCTCATGAAAACCAACAGCCGGCAGCAACGTGAGGTCCACGCAGCGCCCCAACTCCTCAACCCCAATTAGCCACAGAGCAATCAGCGCCGAGCAGCGCACCCAGAGGGAACTGGCCTCCCCAGACCCGCTGCGGTGGGAACGAGCTGCCAGTGCTGATAACGAGCTCTGACAGCTTCAAGTGGGGTCAGGGCCCCCCATGCCAGCTCAGTGCAGATGGGCTGTGGGCAATGGGCCCCCAAACCCAAAGAGGCTGGGAGGAGCTGGGGAGCACCAATGCCTCTGTCCTCGATTCCTGGAGACACAAGGGCATCGGTAGAGTTGCACAAGGTCATACGGGACAGCAGGAGCAGAGCCAGGCTTCCCAAAGCAGGAAGAGTTGCCCAAGGTCATACGGGACAGCAGGAGCAGAGCCAGGCTTCCCAAAGCA
Organism: Charadrius vociferus; assembly: GCF_000708025.1. Classification (NCBI taxonomy): domain Eukaryota; kingdom Metazoa; phylum Chordata; class Aves; order Charadriiformes; family Charadriidae; genus Charadrius; species Charadrius vociferus. Next base: position 1,476,551 of record NW_009646608.1, on the reverse strand, counting down.
TCAACCACCATGCTGCTTCAGCTAAAATGGTCAAGTCTGTATCTTTAAAACTAGCACCCAGCTGTTGACCAGTCCCTGACATTTAGAAGTGCTGGGCAGAGTCTGAGGCCTCGCAAAGGTCTAGAGCACCCATGGCTCTCCCAAGGGACAATGAAACTGTTTTCTCTTTGGCTACCAGAAAAACAAAAAAGATTATTTTTGTTGTCATGCTTCAAAGGGCCAGACCAGCACACAAAGACTTTTTCGTCTCTCTCCCCTCCCTCCTTTTGAGAAAGAGTTTGAGGTGACCCCCTTGTGGCCCTTCCTCTCCTCTGCCCCTGCGCATTAGGATCACTAATGAAAGACACAGTCAGGACTTTCCCTCCCACCCCTTTACACACTGCAGTGGGAAACCATGGTGAGATGGATGTAGAAGCTGCTCCAAGCAAAGTGCCTCAGACAGTACCCTTACCCCAGCAGGAGCTGCCACACTGGAGACCAAAGGTCCCCAGCCACACTGCTTGGCTATTCAGGGCAACGTCACCACAGAGAGCTCAGGATGAGAGCAAGCCCCTGGACCAAGGCTGAACATCCCACTGCCCTCTGGGGAAGATGCTGAGCTGCAGGGGAAAAAACTGGTAATGGGCAAACCACACCAAAGAACGAGGGGAAACAGGGGACTGCTGCTTCAACCTGATCATTTTGGAGGTTAGCTCAGTACCATAAATCTATTTAAGTTCAAATCTATTTAGCCTTTGCTTCACGGGAACCCCATAGGCCCTGGAGAACCCTCTCCGTAAAAGGACGCTCCAGTCGATGCTCCTACCTTTCTGCCCAAAGCAAATCAAACCACAAACAGAAATGATGCATTTCTACTACCAAAACGATTCGCAAACTGATTTTAACCGGCACAGGTTGGGGACCTGGACATTTGCAACCAGCTCATCCCAAATAATACACATTAGCTCTGACTTTTTGTTGTATGTGAAGACTTGAGCAAACGTTTCTTCAATGTTCAGTGAAGCCATGAACCCAGCTTGCACACCCTTGGCTTTGCCTTGCCCCTCCTGCTGCACCCACGACATCCTCGTTGATGAGAGTTCACTGTCCCTCTTCCCTCTTCGACACCTCCTCCAAATCAGTGTTCCTCTACAGTCTCAGCAGAGCAGTGCAATCGCTGGTAGGGTGAGCTATGGCCTGAGATGAGGAGGGGCATCATCCTGCACAGAGAGATGGGCAGGGAACGCAACGCACTATGCTTAAGAGCCACCAGCCAATGTGCAGTGCCATGCTCTAAGATGAGCAATGCACCTCAAGAAACACACAAGCTCCTGTTCCTGGCCAAGAACATCTTGCAGGGATCAATCATTACTTGATCCCGCAAGTTTGCTGTCCCTGCCCCTCCTGGGCACAGCAGGCAGGAAAACACTTGGTTTTTCCTCAATGAATAAGCACAGAAGTATTGATCAAATGCAGCGGAGTACAATGCTGCAGCTGAAGCATGCACACACTGAGCCTTTTCTGCTACCGCAACACTGCCACTCATTTACGCACCAGCAGCCTAAAACTATCTCTTTTGTACACCCAAATTGATCCTCATTCTTAATTAGTGCTCTCAGTTGCAGCAAAATTTCATTTGTTTCTTCCAAACGTGGCCTGATCCATTGTCCCTCTCCCGTGACCTGTGAAAATTAGTCATTGAGCTCAGTGACAGTGGTAAGTGCGAAATGCAGCATCAAAGGGACATAATAGGGGCCTCTTAGGACTGACAAAAAAACACCATTAATCAAGGCATGCTCAAGAGGTGCCAACTTACTGAGGCATATGAGTGGCGCTGGTCCCGAGCACAGGCCCTCCTGCGGGAGGCTGGATCCAGAGGGATGTGCGGGTGCAGGAGAGGTCCCCATCGCCCTGAGGACCGCAGCCTGCCCCAGGCAAGCTGGCTCGTGTGGGGAGGAACAGTTACTCCAGCATTGCTGCTCTCTCAGCAGATGGTCTCTGCTCTACATGTCCCGAGGATCTGTTCACCTGCTTTCCAAGAGGTTACGGAGCCACGCTTTTCCAGGCAGCTCCCTGGTTTAGAGAGCGGGGACGGAGCTTGTCTCGTGATACCCAGTGCCCTGCTTTAACTGCGTTCACAGCCCCTACTACTGCCAGGAGCAACGTACAGGACACCACACCAGATCAGGAGGGAGATGTCAGCATCTCCATCTCTGTTTCCAGAGCTAAGAGGCTCCCAGACACACGACATCGTCTGTCCAGTAGCACCCTGCACTGACCCCCTTGTGCAATCCCAAGACCAAGGTGAGGGGGAAGGCACAAACTGCACAGACAGACCAGAGTGATGTGGAAGCTGCAGCAAAATCACCCAGGGAATTATCCCAGGGATTGGGGCCTGAGATCCCTATGGACAAACCTGTGCAGGTACAAAGCCAGGACAGTCCCGCTCAGCCGGTGAGACAGCAGCAGGGCAGCTGAAAGGGTAAGGAATCTATTTTAGCTCGTCAGGGCAGAGAGAGTTTTAACACCAGAAAACCAAAGCAAAGAGGTAAATCTGCAAAATTCAAGCCTCCGTAGCAAAGCAGCATGTTTAAAACCTCTCCTGCAAATCCATGTCATTAAACAGAATAACTTGGACTCGGCAAATCCAAATGACTTTCACTTTCAAGGTCCTGCATTCAGAAGCCCACAATGGAGAACAATGAGGTAGAGAAAAAGCCGGGGATCTTGATGCCGCATTCAGAAGGCCATCTGGTCTGGCCGGCACAGCCAGCGCTGGGAACGGGCAGCACCGTGGGTTGAGATTTAATCTGAGCCACTTATTGAGTGACCTCAGGCGAATCGTTTGACCTCCTTTTGCCTCAGTCAACCCAACTGTAAAATTGGGTTTAAAGCAAGAACCTCTCTGAAAACCATATGCTGTGCCTAGGAGGAGTGGGAGCAGACTCCCCAACAACAGGGCTGCAACGGTGGGTAGAGCCAAACCCAGAGCAGAAGAGGCGGTGCACGGAGCTGGGATCCAGCATCCCTCGGTGTCAGGGAGCTCTGAACAATGGGTCTCCTGGCTCCCATCCCACCAGCCCCGCGAAAAACAGCTTTGGGCCCCGTGCAGGGACTCACCCATAAGAGGGGATTTGCGAGCTCTGCCCTTGCTTATATCACTACTGCACCCAAAGACCCCAAACACTCAAAGCAGGATCCCCGGACCCCAATCTCGTAGCAGGCAGGCATCAACACAAAAGACATGGCCCTGACAAAATCCGGTATCTTCCTCCACAGCTTCTGCGCCCCTTTATTTATTTACATATTTAGCTGTTTTCAGTAACTGTGGGTTACAGCCATGACCAGAGCTTTGAGGCAAACACAGCCACGCTTTCTTTTAACTCACTGGTTACCCACTAGATGAAGAGCATTGATTGCTCTGGTCAAATGGCCCCTAAAATCAATTCCTACTCACATCCTTGCCAATGAACGGCAGCAGAAAAGCAGCCCCCCTCTCACCTGGGCACCAGCCTTTCCCCGGCACTGCGCGCCCTTCACCTCTTGGCAGGCTTGCAGGGAAACGACGGCACAGATAAAACACCATCCCTAGCTGACACAGGTCAACAGTAAAAACAAAATAGCAACTTGTCCTCCCCTCCAGGTGCTCACAGATGCAAAAGATGGCAGTGATGGTAAACCCACCCTGGGTTCAGAGAGTGGAAACTGAGGCACAGCTGGTGCACTGATGTCACTGGCCACACCGCGGCCAGCTGGGACCCTTATAGGGCAGAATGAGAGTGAAAGCCGTATGTAACCATCACGCCATCACCAGCCCGCTGGAAAAACAACCATGTAACTAATGGCTTTACAAATCCTTAAGCTGAGACAAGCCTAAGTAGATAACGAGCTGCTCTAGGTGACAGCACCAAAGAGATCACAGGGTGATGACTGCAAGCAGAAGACTAAGGTAGTAGAGACCTGTCCTCCCGAATGAAAAAATGGAGGAGGGTGGCCCCACGCTTCAAGGAGAGGCTGGAGCAAAGCAGCAGGCTGAGGGACAAGCAGTAAAAGCATGTGAGGCTGGGCACCATGCTGTCTCCACAGAGCTGCCCATGCGGGTACCAGCAGAGCATCACCCTGTGTTAAAAAAGCAGGCAGCAAACTCGGGAGTAGCCTCACGCTGCAGGCACGGGCTGCAGAGATGTCAGAACTTCCTCAGCTGTGCTCCAAGAGTTAATTGAGACAAATAACTCGGCAGTGCTACCATTAATGAAATTCTTCTGATATATTTCCCCTGAGCCTTCTATAAATGACTAAGTGACATTACTGCCTGCAGTGCAAACCCCCTATATGAGAGATAACATTGCCGGAGCTAAGGTTGGCACATCCACGTTCGAAGCCTTGCGAAGAAGTGCAAGATGATATTTAAATAACTATCACACTGCTAAGAAATGAGCAGCCAAAAGAAATATGGTCTTATAATGTGCTCAAGTCTCAGGATGAATCCCGGCTGTTACATGCAGACACTGAAATGCAGTGGGTGGCAAGTGACAAACTCTTTTAATCCTGCAAATCTACTAAAATTCCTAGTCAAATCTCTCTGATCTCCCTCCAGTGACTCCAATATTTGTACATTTGTTTTGCAGCACACACAGGGCCAAATACTGCAACAGTACAGACGTACAGATGTGAGAGGCAGCATCACACGAGCCAGCATGTCCTGGAGGCAGCCAAAAGAGCTGATGGAGGGAACTAACCCACTCACCCATCATCTCCATCCCCTGGGAATCTCTCACAGTCTTTTTGCTTTACTTAATTTCTTTTTCTCTCCGTTTTTTAGGAATTCCTCATGGGCATTTTTCCCCTCTAGAACCCACTGCTACAAGCCCAGAACTTGCTCCGGGCTTACCAAGAACCATGAGCATTCAAAGTACAGACAATAAAGAAGCATCACTGGCATCAGGACTGAGCCTTTATGCTCAGCATTTGGGAAGAAAGGGCATTAAATGCAAGCGGAGCCACAATTAAAAATAAAAGAAAAGTTATTTGTAGATGTAGGAAACTTGGCATGCAACACCAGGGGTTAAACTGCAATAAAATGCAAGCGACCACAAGCCAAAAGTTCCTGGGAGTAACAAGACTATGCCTCCAGAGCCACAAACCGACACCAGGGCACTTGCTTTAAAAGCATACCTTTACCTCCAGCACGTGTTTCGTACCACTAAAACGTGTCATCACAAAAGTATCTTGCTTCCAACTGCCAAAACAGGTTCACATCATCTAAGCACAAGCTATAGGTATGGCTCTGCTGACAATACAGATACTGCATGTGCACAAGAAAAACCAACAGCAAACTCACACGCTTAAGGTCTACCTTGATGTTTTCAGCTGAGACATGCAGTCTGCATCCAAACAGTGGCACTGCCCAGGAAATACCTTAGTGACAACTTTGGTGCCACCTTATTTAAACCTTAATTTAAAATGCTAACTTCATAATGAGTGGAACAAAACTGTGTAAAAACATTTCCCACTCTAATCCTGGTTTGATCCCCCCAGTATGGCCTTCTTTTGTAATTACATCCCTTTGTGATCTCACTCTAATGCCTTGTATTGTGACCCATAAAATAATCAGCCCCCTTTGTCTCTCCCTAATCCTTTTAGACTTCCTTCTTGTCTCTACACTCTTATAAATGCTGCCATTATTTGGGCTCAGCAGCTCTTCCCACCACCCCAGAGCTTGGAAAGGGGGCTGCAGGTTAAACCCTGAATATATTCTGTGCAGAGGAGCTGAAACGATGGGAAGATCTTTGCGGCTTTAAAAACACCGCAATTCCCAACCTCCTCCCCTAGCCACACAGCTTGGCAGGGAAAACAACTTGCAAGCATGCATATGCGCCAGACCTCCTCCCTTTTTATATTTTGGGGATGACCTTGAGACCCTTGGCCTGGAGGTCACAGCGGCCAGTGTGTTTGCAGGGAGAGCATGCCTCTCCCCAGGCTGGGCAGGTGGAGCTGCAGCCGCTGTCTGCGGGATGAATGCAGAGAAGACACATAACATCTGCCTTGCCCAGGCTATCAACCCTGCCCTCCTGCCGGCACGGTAAGTGCCGTGGACAGCCAGGCACAGTGGGATGGAGCAGCGGGATTTGGGGTAGGATGCAGAAGGGAAGAGGGTAAGGGAGCAGAGAAGGGCGCAAGGATGTGTAGTGCTATCCTTGGCCACAAAACAGTGCCCCCGCAGCAAGACGCAACAAGGAAAGCATCTTTACAAGCCCAGATCTCTCCAGAGCTATTCTCAGGTCCCACAGCACTTCAAATATTGGGCAGGTCCATTTCACCAAACTTCAAGAAACCTCTTTAGCTCTAGGTTGCACAATTGATTTACTTTCCCTCTTTCCTTTTTTTTTTTTTTTTTTTTTTTTTACAACACCAGATCAAACAGGGAAAATTGCTACTCTCAGGCCGGATGCGTGCAGAGCCTGATCCGATACCCAGTTTGATGGTGATTTCCAATTAGTGGTAACTGCTTGTTATTGAGTGATATAATCAATGGGTCTTACTCCACCGGCTGGGCTGTGATTTATGATGATGTGGAGCCAGCTCCATCAAATTATAGCATCGGCAAAAAGGGCTGGAAATGCCATGAGACAACACGATCAGAGTCAAGTAAGGCCAAGTTAAGCAAAGAGTGGTGATGAGGAGAAAGGTGGCTGCGTTTTGGGGAGCTCACCTTCCAAAGGACTGGACTGTAGCCGTTACTGTTGCTCAGAGGGTATCTTCATCCACAGACAGCAAAGGCGTGCATCAGCTTCTGGCACGCACAAGGGAAATACAGCTCCTCAAAGAGACCCGCAAAGACACAGCCCAGCAGTGCCTCCAGAGAGCACTCTGCCTACAAAACTGATTTTAATTAAGACAGCTCGGAGTCATGCGAAATTATGAAACTGTCATTAAGAGAAAGAAAAGATCTGTATTCAATAACCTGATCAGATTATAAAAACATGTTGCATTCCACAACCTTTTAAACTAACACACCAGCATTTGAACAGACGCAGAAACAGCAAGCGAAAAAATTCCAACTAGCGTGTTAGGCAAAGGGTGGAAATGCCGAGGGCCTCCACTCAGCTCAGTCACGCGTAGGCTTCTTGCACACTTGGACTTGTTAAAAAGATGGTTATGCTACAAAAATATTATCAATGTGTTTAGCACCTGACCTGCCAATCCACAAACCAGCCACAATCCACTTCGCTCTGCTGAGCATCTTCAGTTAATAATGACACATAGAAAGTCCCCTGAATTTTAGTTAAAGAAATGTCATGAACCAATTTCTAGGATGAAGGTTTTAAGTGCCCTCTCCATGGGGAAACCGCAGGCACCTTGAGCCCATCGGGGCTGCACACGCAGTGGCTGAGAGCAGCATATTCTTCCAGTTAAATTTTACTCAATGCCAAGTGTTGAAGTAAATTTGAAACATAAAAATATGATATCCAGCCCACATTTCCTGAATGCAAATATGTACATTCCTCCGAGCCAAGAAGATTATATTCCAAGCAATAATACAAAGCCAGGGTCTGTAACGGTGATATGAGACTAACAGCCTGCCTTTGAAGACAGCGAAAAGTGCAGCAGAGCTCTCGAGGGGCTCTGGTCTGTCAGATCCCTTTTATTCCTCAGTAGCACGGCCTTGATCAACTTTCAAGATTTTTGTTTGTGAAAGGTTTTTATTTCTCCTTTGCTTTTGTGTTCAGATGTCAGGCTCAGAGGGAAGAAGAGATCAGCACTGGGATGAGATTTTACCCACCGGCAGTATTTACTCTGCTCCGCAAAGGTCTGTTTAGTGCTTGGGTTTTTTTTTCCTGCCAGGCAGCCAGCACCCATTTTTTCAATGCAATGGTCCTGTCATCTCTAAAATGGGGACAAACACATGCTTATCGGGACTTGGGGTAAGGAAAATCACTATTACTTGTGTGTAACCACCCTGAGATATGTGGGCTTGAGGGAACAACGGTGATTCCTTCTTAGGAGATTTCATCTACGCCTAAGCTGAGTTCTAAGTGCAAGTGCTAAAAGCTCGCCCTGAGCAGCAGGTTACATTTGCCCACAACATCCCATTTTATTCCCATTATCTGCAGGCACCTGTGGCATCGAAGGCCAGATGTCCTCTGTTTTGTGCTGGCTTCACCCAGACCTTTTCTCAGGGCTGGCAAGAAACCAAGCCTGAAGCAAGAACAGGGTCCAGAAAATTTTCAACACGATCCCTTTTTCATTTTGATTCACGTGAAACTACGGCTACAAAAGGAAATGCTATTCAGGGACACACAGCACATCACATACATATTGATGCCGGAGCTGAGATAACAGTGTTTATTGACAATCCGCTATCCCAAAGGTAATTCCTCCGGCTCTCATGTCTCCTGTTTACAGGTCCAAGAATTTTGACATTGTGCTTGTGCATCAGCCAGCTCCCAGCTCATAAATGCCAGAGCTGTTCACCAAAAGTGCTCCAAGGTTTAGCACCGCAAGACTGACAAGTTTGAGATCCAGCTGCTAATCTGGCACGGACCCAAAGCCCTTGGCTCCTGGACAATGTCACTTCTTACCCGACTGAAAAGCTAGGTTTGCAGATGGCCACTTCATGCACTTGGGGATTGTTATACACAAGGGCTGGAGTGTTCCCTTGGTGGGCTGCCAGCCGGCCCCGGCGCTGCGGGGAGCGGGCAGCAATGCTCCAAAAGGCCCCCCAGTTTGGGAAGAGCAGCCAGGGGACCTCGGCCCCAGACTTTGCTGTAGACGTTTCCCGCTTTGCACCAAAAAAATCATAGTGCAATTTGCAAATGCAACAGAAGTGGTAGTAAGTGGCTTGCACAGAAAGGAGAGTGGTAGCCATCTCCCAAACAAGTTGGAGGACTCTTCAGTAGAACTTACTTAACAAACCAGCATTTGGCCAGGACTGGGGGCCATACCAGAGACCTGTCCTCACACCCATATATAAAGAACACCCAGCAGCAACTTCTGGTTGAATGCAAAAAGGAGAAGCACCCACACCCCTGAGCCCACAGTCTGTGGGCAAAGCTGGCCACCAGCGGAACAAGGACAGAAACCACCATGACACCTCTGCCATCAGTCCCAGGACAAACACAAAGCAGCAACCAGAGCCGGCAAGGGGGAACGCAGCAGCCTGCACGGCAGGAGACCCAACAGGACCAACCGCTCTGACCACGGCGATGCAACAGGCTAAGCTGGGTACTGCGCAGGGCTGGAGTCACAGCCTGCCCTGTAATTCTTCCTCCCCCACCTTTAAATTTCATTCCCTGGTTGACATTTTCATCTCTCCTCTTCCAGGCTCCCCCACCAGACAATCTGTCTGTTGTTGTTAGCCTTGCCCTCAAAGACATTGCCACGCCAGGTAGTAAATAAGACGTTGATGCCTCCACACTGCCTGCCTTAAATAACAAAAGGAAAGAAACCGTGACCTTCAGAAAGTCTTGCCCTATGGTTTGGAAAGAACTGCCTGCCAAGCAGAGCCCAGTCATGCTGCACAGCAAAGGGGCTTCCAAACCCATCGCAGGAGATACATGAACCACAGACCACTTCACCGCGTGACTTTAATGTAATTTACCCCTCTGAGACAGGGAATTTACGGCTAAAAGGTGGCTTTTAGTTTTCTCCCTGAGAAGGCTGATTAGCTCTTCTTTTACACCTGGACAGCTACACAGATTAGATGGCAGCCAGGTCCCCACACCAGCTCCAAGTTCTTTTTTCTCTTCCCTCTCTTAAACACCCTGAACATCCTGAACACCCAACACCCCCTGTGCTTCCCTTCTGCTTCCCGGCAAAGCCAGGGCCCCTTGCAGGATTGCCCCATGAGGTGCAGGTAGGACGATTCCCGTACTTACTCGCTGCCTGAATCTTCGCCTTCCGGCTCACCACCAGCCCGTAGTGGTTTTGCGCCATGCAGTCGTACTCGCCTTCATCCGAGGACCCATCTCCCCGGACCCTCTGGAAACGGGAGACGTAGAGAGACCCATTGGCCAACATGAAGGCATTCTCACTGTCCACGATCATCACGCCATTCTTCCGCCACGTGATGGTGATGGGCTGGATGCCCTCCACCTGGCAGTAGAGGATCAAGGGCTGCTCCTGCACAGCTATGTCATCGCTAGGCTCCACAACGAATGCCAGCTCGGAGGAATGACCAAAATCTAAAACGAAGAGAAAAGGACAGAGTCAGCAGTGTGTCCATGAGAAGCAGGAAGAGCCATCTGCTATGGAAACTTACAGGGAATGATGAAAACATTTTGGATAGAGTGGGCTACCACAGAGCTACAGGGTGCAAGTGTTTTGGAGAAACACAAAACCTTTGGGCATGCTTTGCCTCCCAAGGCTTTGCTATCAAAATCTCAGGGCGCAATTTCCAAAGGCACAACCACAGGCACAGACCTTCAAGGCTGCCTTCGGCAACTCCAGTGAGGGGGACAGGCGGGCACACCCCTCCGGTGGCTCGCCAAACCCCAGCTCCAATTGATACTCCCCTGCAGATTGCCTCTTCATGTCCCTTTGCAGGGGTGAAGCAATAGGCAATCAAAACTTGCACAAGCATGGGGCATCAGCCATTCCCACCCCAGGAGCAGAAGTTTACACGAATTCAAGAAATCTGCTCCTCTCCCCCACATAACTAAGCGGGGAGGGGGCTGTGCCATGTCCCAGACCGCTCTGCAGCACAGCCGGCAGGGGTGAAGAGGGGGATCGGCAGCTCCCGATTCAGACCATATTGCCACCGGCATCTTTGCGACACTTCTCCCGCTTGGCAGAGCAAGAGGCTGTTTGCCTCTTGCACGTAACACCATGCCCTTCTGTCGCTTTGGTCTCTCTCACGCTGTAACAAGCAAAGGATGGTGCTATTCACTCCTTAACGAAGGGCAAGTTAAGCACCAAAATACAAATGCACAATGTTCTGGCTCAGCGACACAAAAGGTTTCTTGCAAAGCAATTACACTAAACCAAATCCACGAGAGATAGTTATTGCAGAATTCGTACCAACAATAGGTGAACCCGCGCTTCCCATCATAGAGATACATCCTCATTTACTTCTTTTGCCAACAGAACTTTTAAATACTATGTCTTTGGCATGTTATGCTTCACTTGGTCCAGCACACCTTTTTAGGGTATAATTTGTCATACAGTCATAAACAGACACTACACAAGATGACAGAAAGACAGAAATAGAGCTATTGTTTAAAGATTAGACAAAAATACACGCTGACATGAAAGACAAAAAGCAACCACGAAACAGGAGTCATATAAATATCTGAATGGTATAAATGCAGGGATGAAAGCAAACTTTTTTTTTTTTTTTTTTTTTGAAGAGCAATGGAGAAGACATTCTGGCAGGGTAAGAAAACTACAATTTCATCAGAACGTGGGGAAAACCTTTCTAACAGTTCTCCCGTGCAACAGCTTCTTAATAGGTGGAGGTTTCCAGCTGTGCAAACCTGCAATACAGCTTCTCCCCTATTTCATGGGCTCAGGGGGACCAGCTCCACAGCTGCTCGCAGAATTGGGACACCCATGGGCAATTTCTCTTGGCAAACACCAGCCACAGCACAGTTTTTGTGATACCTGTCCCTAATACAGACCCCACCAAGGACAGGATCCCACTGCACTAGGCTCAAAAACAGAGTAGAGGGCAGATCATTAATGCATGGTAAAAGTAAGAGATGAGAAGAGGCAGTTACCTTAAAGAAAAAGAAGAAAAAAAAAGAGTCTGTCTTTTCTGCTCTGCAAACCCAGTGAGATTTTTTTTTCTTTCTTTCTGTAAATCCCCATTGCTTTCTACGGCAACTTAAATTGGATTACGGGGGATAAACATTGAGTGCAACCTGAGCCGAGGCAGATGGACTGAGCAGACAAAGGAGGAAGGGGTAGTGCACGGCAGGTCAAAGGTACTGCTGTCAAGGTATGAGTGTGTGCAGGGAATGGACAAACTCTACTTAGTGACAGACACCTAAAACACACTCTTTATTAACCCATTAAGTCTTAAAATGTCAGGCTAGCTCCAGCCATCTCGGTGATCTATCATTCACTGTGACTTTTTTTTTTTTTTTATGAGATAGCCCTGGGGTCCTCTCAGCAAGTTAGACTACAGCCAGTACAAACCCATCAATTATTTTTTTTTTTTTTTTTGGTGAAAATTAAGGAATTAGATGAATGCTCCGCATTTTTCTGCAAAGTGGCCAGAGTCTCAACAGCACTTACCACGCTGGGGCCCCATTCCCTGTGTGGGCGCTCCTCGGAGTCAGGTAGGATAAGGACCCTGGCGTCCTGACACTGAACCGAGGGGGACTTCTGACTCCAGAAAGATTGATCAAGATTTCAGGATTTACCCTAACAGGCAATCAGAAAAAATCCCTAATGATATAAATGCCCCAGCTCCCTCGTACTCTTAAATAAAACAGCTTCTTATTATATGTACAATAAAAGGAAGAATCAACATAATTACATGCCCTTCCCACAATAGCTGTCATTATAATAACCATCATTAAGGCCTGTGATTGGAGATAATCATGTTTACCTCCATAAACATTCGGTCTGCATCCTAACTCCAGGCTGCTCAAGGAGCAGAAGTGATGACACTTATAATCAGGACTGGTGCCCTCAGACACATGCCAGGTTGGGGACGGACACTGGCTGGTCCTGGGGTCTCCTTGAGCTGTAGTTGAGAGCAGGACTGTACCTCAAGGTGTGACACTGCACAATGGACAGTGTGCAACTGGTTTGTAACCTGCAGATGCCTTACAGTGTCCAGAAGCACCCAAATTCCTCCTCAATGGATGCTTTTCTCATGGGATGTTTTTCTGACCTTGAAGAAATCCCACTGCCTCTTTCCTGGGGCTTCAGGGCCAGGTAACCAACTAATCGGGGACACAGGGACAAGAAAGCCCGCCCCACGTGGGGATTTGGGAGAAGCTCTATCTTTTACACTGGCACAGGCTTTCCACGCAAATTCAGCCAAAAGTCTCTCTTCTCCCCAGATACTTAGATGCTGAAAGACGCAGAGAGGCATCTGCTGCTCTTCAAAAGTCCCTACACCTCTCCCTGGCACCATGGGCACATTAGACACCCTAAAGCTATCTGCACCTAAACCTATCAGCACCATTAAATAGATATATCTGAAATTGCCTTAAGATACTGAGCTTTGGTCCACAAAGGCCTCAGTATCCCAGTTTGCAAAATCCACAGGTTCTGCCTTTTGTGGGGTGAACGTCCAAGTCTTGCAAATAGGTACATCATTGGTGGCACAGTTGGCAAGACCCAAGCTAGCAAGCTGACCCAGGCATGTCTCCACTACCGTGACAGCACTGGTGCAGGGAAAGCTGAGCCCAGCAGGTCCCCGGCATGCAGAAAGCTCTGAGGAAGCAGCCACAGGCTCTTCTCCAGTCAAAGGTCTTCTTTAAGCCAGCCCCATTCCCTATGGCCCTCAGTCTTGTGGCCTAATCTGGGACCACAGAGTAGGCTTGGTGAGAAGGATACCCCTCACAGTGCCATGCTTCTACAGGGCATCATGTTCCTGGGGGTGATCTCAAAAAAGAATGAAGCCCTGGGATGCTGCACACCATCAAGAACAGGTATGAGAAACTGGTCCACAAACAGCCCAACCTAAGATCCACATGGCCGATGCATAGCCAATCCGGAGAGAACTGGGTACATGGCATGGTAGAAACTAGGCGCCTTACACCTTCTTCGTCCCTTTCTAAATACCCACCTTCATCCATTTTGCTGTAACCATGGGGTTATTCGCATTAAAAATGGTTTTCAAGTACCGGGCTTTGAACAGGGACATTGGGATTTGACCTTTCAAGACTGGCACTGTGGGGGTCCAGGTCTCAAAGGCAGACTCCCAACGCAGAGCCCTGCCTCCCTCGGTTGCTCGAGATGAGAGACAAAGGAACAGGGATACGCGCAGAGGGATTTCCATGGCGGGACAAGAAGGCTCCTGGTGTTTGCTCTAGAGGTCAGCTCAGACGCGCAAGAGGGAGAACACATACAAAGCAAGGAGGTAATGGGGGATGAGGGGGAGCCAACTCCGTCAGCATAAATAACTGATTGTGGTTAGCAGTGAGGCACAGAAACGATGCTGCAAAGTTGGAAGTAAATGACACTCCAAAGGCACAGGGAAACAGTAAAAGTGCAATTAATTGAGAGAGACAGAGAGGAAATCACCAAAGCTGTGCACATTCACTCGGGGAATCTGAAAGTCCCATCTCTCTTCAACGGCTGGCTGCGTATCCAAACCCAACGCATCCCACACAACGTCCCGGGTACCTCCCGAAACGGACTGTGAAGCAGTGTGTCTCACAGCCACTCTCTGCTCGAGGCAGAAACTGTAAAACTCAGCTCACGGCAGCTTGAGTCTGTAGGTAGAGGCAGGGGCGTTAGGCAGGCAGCTGAGCAGACCGCTTGTCTCAATGCCGACAGGCTGCGCCGGGGAGCGCGCGAGGGAAAATTGCTTTGCTTTCTGCAAAAGGATGGAGGAGGAAGCATTATTAGCTCTGACATAAAGGCCACAAGAAAATTATTGGAATCTTCATTCTACAAGTCTCCTTTTGAGAAACATTTACCGTCTCCCTGAGCAATACAATATGTGACTATATGTGCAAATATTTAACAAAAACTATTTTCCCTATTGATCAAGCAGACAGGCATACTCAGAGAAACCAATTAGCACTTGTGCTTTTGAACCAAGAGATTTATTTAGCGCTGAGAGAAAGAACTTCAAATTAATGTGAAGCTTAAAAGACACTTTGAAGTACATTTAAAAAAAAATAAGTTTAATTATTTTTTACTTGACACTGTGATTCATGTTCAAAGCTTCAAAAGAACTTGCTCATACCCTAACATTGTCCTTTTCCATTTGGGAAACATGATTTTGGCTCTCCCTCCCATGCTTCTGAAAAATACAGCAGCTAATCTCACCGCTCTAATTAGCGGTGACATCCATCGCAAAGGACATCGGTTACATCATGGCTCATCCTCCTGGACCCTGTCCAGCCCCACAGCCAGCAGGGCCATCCCTGCCCCGCAAGCATGCGGTCCCAACAGATGAAGCCCGTATTATTACTCTCTTTCTAGACAAGGAACATTAATCACAGGGAGATGAAATGACCTGCCAAGGGCCCAGTCTGAGCACGTGGCAAGGCAAGATACTGCGGGAACAGCCAGGTCCACCTCGCTCTTCCTGGTGCAGCATCATCAGGAGCACCGGCGGGGAGACCCATGCAGACCCAGTTCCTCTCTCATCACATCAACAGCACAACATCCACCTGCAAACTGGCCCTCACGAGCAGAAACCTGCCCTCTCCTGATTCACCGTGTTTGTTCCCAGCCTAACATGGCATAAATCAGCAGTGACCCACCAGTGAGCCTTACCACCAGCAAGGTTAGCTACTCTGGTCCTGCTTCTTATTGAAGCAAAAAGAAAATGTCCCTGGGCTCACGGGAGCCCAGGACCAGAGGTTTTTATAGCGGAATGCAGGTGAGTATTAGGACCAAAAACCTGGGTGCAGGTTGGGACAGCCCTACAAAAAAAGGTCTCCTGTTTTTTCAGTGGTGGTTTGTTGTTTTTTTTTTTTTCAAAACCTTTCTGCAAATCGAGAATATGGATGGAAAAGACATCTGAACTTGAAAGACGTTATCCAGCAGATTGTAACAGGTTTCAGGCTGATAAAATTGGCAGCCTAAAAATCCAGCTGGTGTCCCCTTAAAACTCCTTGAGGCTGACCCAGACCCTAAGGAGAAAATCACTACATTGCAGTAAAGTGCAAATTGGCTATTAAGGGCATCCAGAAAAATTTACATTTAAAGAAGAAGAGAATAGGCTGTAGCAGGTCCAACATCTTGCTGGCAGTAAAGTTTACTAGCTCAGAATTTTTTATTCCCTTTCCTTTCAGACTAGAGGTTATATAAAGCAATTTTTCCATCAGGGCGCATAAACCACATCCACTCGTTAAGCGATTGCAGGAGGTCTCTGTTGAGGATAACATGACCTCTCGGCCACCTAATGCAGAGCTCAGAGACATGCCCAGCATCGCCGCCCTCAACGGGGAGACAGATTTTAGCCAAAGAAAGCAAAGACAGCCCAAAGAGCCAGAGAAGTTGCCCCAAATAATTTTCAGATGTTCGAGACCAGGCTGGGCAAATCCCAGGAGGTCACTCATTAAACATAGCATGGAAGCTGGAAGCATTCACAGCACAAAGACCCTTTCCAGGACGAGCTCTGAGTCCTTGTGGGCTCCCCCATCCCTGAAAAAAAAAAGCAGGGTAAAACCTGTTGGTATAGCTGGAAAGGGCAAAAACCTTTTCTGAGGTAATTGCCCGCAGTAGCTCCGTCCTCAGTGAGGCTTCCAGAGAGCACGGCAGCAAGCCAAGCGTAGGATGTGTTGTTATTTGCATTCCCCACGTGTTTCGCAGCCCTGACCAGATCACAGTCTCACCGCAGAGGGCATCAGCGATACAAATACGGAGCAGGAAACAACCGCGCACGAGAGGACAGCAAAGGCAGCGGCCAAGATGGGAAACACTGTGGTCAGAGCCGGGGTCCCCACAGTCTTCAGCCCCCAAGGCTGCTCTAACGCAAGAATGAGGGAATAGCCGGTTTCAGCTCCCGACTCTGAAAGAAAGCATCAGGGAGGTGGCTGTCCCCGTGTCCAGTCGCTTGCACAGACCCGGCAGGGAACGGACTGGCCACATGGTGGGTGACAATGCTTGTGGATCGCAGGCATGTTGGCTGGGAGGAGCACGATGGCACAAGGCTGCCAAGACAGCCACAGACACCCTGGTATCACGGTACCAAACCCACCAGGCAGCACAGTCCCGGCACACAGCCCTTGAAATTCAGCTTGAGTACTGGCAGGCAGGGCTGGATGCTGTGCAAGGAACGGCAAGGCAAGGTCCTCCTGGAGGAAGAAAAGACTGTGCACGTTGAAACCTTTGAAACTCTCAATCATATCCAGGGGATTCAAAAGAAACAGCACTCTCTCCTCCCTGCCATCCCCTCTGCCTTACCCCCCTCCCACCCTGAAATTCAGGGTGGAGGACAGCATCGCCTCGCTCCTCTCTGGCACTGCCAAGCACCTCTCCGATCCCTGCTCCCTCCAAAACCAGAGCCGTTTTAACAAAACACTAGCACTTCTCTCACTTTTCACGTACTCTCGGGTTCCAGCAGCGAAGATCCTTCTGCAAAAGCATCTTCACAACTCAGCAGAATCACCCGCCACAACCCGCATCCTCCTAACTTGCCATTAGCTTCATCAACACAATCACATCACAAGAACAAAAAAAAAAAAAATAGGCAGCAAATCCTTGACTCTGCTCTGAAACTCTGGTTTTAAATTACCAACGCAGGAGCGGGTCCGGGTTGTTAAGTGACTGGGCTCCTCTCGAGTGGAGGGTGCGATACAACAGTGACATTTGATATAATAGCAAGGCCAGATCAGTATGCCGTGTGCTTTTCGCAGTGCACTCGCCTATTTGCCTCTCTCTTCTCTTAAAGTGCAATTATTGACATGTTCGCCTCCTTAACCATCAGTTTTATATGCTTGCCAATGACTCCTGAACATGTGTAAACAATTATTTTTATTTTCTTGCAAAACCAAAATGTTGCATATTCTTTTGGATAAACGGACTCGGGTAGATTTTCATGAGCCCTGCTACATAATTTATTAGTTTCTAAACTCTGTAAAACTAAAAGCTCCAGTAAAGTTCAAATAAGTTTGTGATTTCAGAGTAATTTTGAACGGACTATTTCTGTTCCTGCCCAACGTTATTCAGTTGATTTAAATGGGAATTCTTAATTGGGGGAGGGGGGCTCCTGCATTGTTTTGTTAGATCAAATAAAAGGACAATATCCGGGCTCAGAAGCCCAGGAGTGTAAAGCATTAATTTAAGGGGGGGGACGGGACATGGACGGACAGACAAGGAGAAAAGCATCTTCTCTCCCAGATCTGTTGCAGGCTGTAAAACGAAGCGCGTGGTCTGCTCGAACACTCGCTGCTTCGGTGGGGAAAGACGGGCATCAGCAGCATCTTTGCACAAGCTCTTCTGCATGCTGCTCCCCATGCTGCAGCACCGCGTCGGGGCCCATCCTGCTCCCACCGGAGCCAGCGCTGGACCCTAATGCTGTGGTGCAGTGAGCTAACTGGGTCCGGCCATCCCAGCACACTGGAGAAAGATGTTATAGGGCAGTGGGACAGGGACATGTTGGGGGAGCAGCATCCCAAGGGTTTGCGAAGCAAGGGGCTGGTGTTGCATGCAGCCACGGCTTGGCACTTCACACGCTGCGACATGGGACTCTCCAGAAACAAGGAAATCAGAGAAAGAAAAGATCAGACAGAAAAGAGGGGGAGAGGCTTTCTCATTTGCACGCACAAAATGAGAGCAGTTTTGCAGCTCTGCTGGGCAGCACTGCTGCTGAGATGCTCCACGCTGGCCCATGCCGGGCTCATTTCAACAGGGGAGGAGGGCCAAAACTGCAACTGAGCAGGAAAGAGAAGAGCAGGGAATTGGGCTATAATCTTGGATCATAGCTTTGCCCAGCCACTCTCCCTGGGACCCTGTGCCAGCTCCTAAGGGAGCAGGGGAGCTTGTGCTGTGCAAGGTCCAGAGTCTGACAGGTAATAAGAAGAGGAGCAATTAGACTAGTTTAGGATTTCTAACTCCCTGTGCAGGGGGTGGCAGAGCAGATCAGGAGGGCATCAACTACCCTATTCCCCTCACTATCCACTGGCTTTTAAATACTTCCAACGAGAAGTTTAGTTTTGGCACCATGGTGGCCCCAGCAGACATTTGCATGCCGCTGGCATGGGTGGCTGCACGCTCGCACCCTTGTGAGAGCTTTGCACCCAGCACGTGTCCCAAACGTGGTGCACAAGTATATGGTTGTGAGACAACCAGTCCATTTCACGGGCTGCCCGATGCATCCATCATGTGAGAAAACCACGTCCTGAGATTCTCCTGTTGAACTCCTCAAGAGAGAAAAAGCCCAAACGTGGGCTTGAATTTCATATAGTGTCTCTGAGTGTTACTGGGGAAATGATACCTGATACTTTCTATGTATATTAAGAAAAAAAAAAAACCACCAGGGTATTACACCAATTTAGGTGAAAGCAATCCTTTTTTTGCATCTAAAAAAAACAACAAAGCCACACAGAGTAGGAATTAGTGAAAGCTTATAGCTTCAATAATTTAGAAGTTAAACCTACTTAAATATAAATGGCGATGTTTAATTCCAAGGCTGTTACTGAGCAGAGCCGGGGAGCCTCTGGTATCCTATGCCTGCCTTTGAATGCCGGGCTCAGCAATAAAAGACAAAAGCTGTCCACCACCCAGAACAAAGAGCTCCAGGAAATTAAAAAAAAAAAAAAAAAAGAAAAGAAAAAAAAAAGAGAGAAAATACTGTCTCGCTGCTGAGCCCACTCCAGCACACTGACCAGCAGCTCCCAACGCCTGGTTCAGTTGCCAGGCCAGCATTTTGGGGAGTTTGAAAACCACAGGGGTGGGAGCGGAGCATCCCATCCCGCACAGCGTGGCACCGTTCCTGACAAGCATCCGTCCCCGCGGCGAGGCTTTCTGCTCCGGCACTGATTGACATCGATGCAGGAGGGTTTATTAAATTCATCAGAGCACAGAGACGCGATACCTCACTGTTAACCACGTCTAGACCGTATAAACCCACCGGTGGGGGGGGGAACCCTCAGAACAGAAAAATGCTTAAAGCGCAGCCAAGCACTCTTTAGCGGGACCAGCACAACACACCCCAAAGTCAGGAGCCACTGAACTGCCAAGTCACAGCACAAATAAACACAGAGGGCAATCTGGACAGCAGCAGGTGATAAACTAGACACACACTCAACTTACTAAAGTTTTGCTTTCAAAAATTCACTTCTTTTCCTTTCCTCCCCCCAAAAATAAGTACTTTTTCCACCATCCTTTGCACTGCTGTGTACCCTGGAATCCTAACAGAGTAACGAGACCTGCCTCGTTACATCCACTTCACGGATAACTTGTATTTTTTGAGAGTTACACTGCCTTCTCCTCATTGCCCTGGCTGCTACGAACCACGTGGCGAGATTTATTATGGGAATAGCCCACAGCCTGATTTCCTAAACACCGCGGCAGCTAATCTCTGATTAGTCTAACACACGCTTTTCTCCCTCTGACCATGCTGGGCTGCTTGCACGTTTTTTTAAACAATTCCTACTTTTCTTTATCTTTAAGGCTGCTAAGTGAGGCGAGGGCACGATGCACATGGGTATTTCACTGCAGAACAGCAGCTTTTTTCCGTGAGACCCACGCTTAAACAACATCACCAGCAGAAGGAAAATATTGCAATTTATCAGCAGGGCATGTGCACAGTAAGTCCAGGGAAAAATCCCTTTGATGTTTTTGTAGTTCGGCCCTGGTCCGGTGGGTGGTGTTACCAGTTGGGGCTGTGTGAACCGAGCCAGGCATTACAGGGGAGCACAATACTTGTAGGTTTAAAGTAGCTCGCCGTCATCCCTGCAACTTGCAGCCCAACATCTCTTCCCCGTCGCTACCACCTTTGCTGACAAACGCGACCGGTTCGCGCGGGCGCTGTCTCCCGCTCACACCGCCGGTGATGATTTCGGGTCTGGTCCCTGGGCACGGATGCCCAACCACGCCACTGCCACGGCAGCCACCCCATCCCTCCCCAGTGCCAGCGGTGGGGGCGAAGAGCCCCACAAACACCACGGTCCCTTTCCCCGGAGCCCCCCGCGCAGTGGGGTTTCCACCTGAAAGCACAGCTTTAGGGGGAACACTTAGGGACCGTCTTCAGATCACGGTGTGGGACGGGCTGCAGCCGAAAGCCACGATCCCACCGTGCCTTCCCGGAGGGACGAGCCCCCCCCCTCCCGGCTCC
>NW_009646608.1:1413910-1454864 GCF_000708025.1 Charadrius vociferus | reverse complement strand
GAGGGAAAGGCGGTCCCCGTGCGGGGCTGCTCAGCGAGCGCCGCGCCTGGGATCTGCGGGGACTGTGGCCGGACCCTCACCGGGGCTCCCCTCACCGGAGCCCTCTCACGGGTCTCCCCTCACCGGGGCAGCCTCACAGGTCTCTCCTCACCGGTTCCACTTCACGGGGCTCCCTTTACAGGGCTCCCCTCACCGCGGCCCCCTTACAGGGTTCCTCCTCACGGGTCTCCCCTCACCGGAGCCCTCTCATGGGGTTCACCTCAACGGAGCCCTGTCACCAGAGCCCTGTCACAGATCTCCCCTCACCAGAGCCCTCTCAGGGGTCACCCCTCATCAGGCTATGACACCCTCTCACCAGAGCCCACTCACAGGTCTCCCATCACCAGTTCCACTTCACGGGTCTCCCCTCACCAGGGCCCCCTCATAGGTCTTCACGCGCTGGGGCAGCCTCGTAGGCCTCCCCTCACCGAAGCCTTCACCAGAGCCCCTTCACAGGGCTCCTCCTCATGGGTTTCCCCTCAACAGAGCCCTGTCGCCAGAGCCCTGTCACGGGTCTCCGCTCACCAGAGCTGCCTCAGGTCTCCCCTCACTGGGGCACCCTCACGGGTCTCCCCTCACTGGAGCCCCCAAACCACGACACCCTCTTACCAGAGCCCCCTCAAAGGTCTCCTCTCACCGGTTCCACTTTACAGGGCTCCCCCTCAGCAGTGCCTGCTCACATTTCCCCCCTGACCAGATCCCCCTTACGGGTCTCTCCTCCCTGATGCCCCCTGACGGCCTCCCCCAGGCCTGGCCCGCAGGGCTCTGTGGACCCCCAGAGCAGGAAAGCCCTCCAGGGGTCCAGCCCGGACTGCCCGGCCCCACCATGCCTGGTGGATGGCAGCCAGCGCCAGACCTGCCTTCCCGAGCTTGTGGTAACAATATGGGAAGAAGTCTCCTCGCTATCTGCCCGAGGGCCTCTCTCCTGCCTGTCACGGCTCAAAGGGACCCAGTCTTGGCAATGTTGGGATCGCAGAGCCATGACCACGAGGGGATCCCACCTTTGGGAAGTCCCAGGGGACAGGAGCGAAGAAAAGTTTGGCTGGTCCCAATGCTCTTTATTTTAAATGCCATCATGAGGTGACTCACCCAGGTCAGTCACACAGATGTTAGACCAACCAGCTCACCCTCAGAGAGACCCTTATATCTGATCCTGCCCAGTCCCTTGGCCCACGTTCTTTGCAAACACAACTCCCTGTCATCATCAGCCGCAGTAAAACTCATGTCTTCAATGACAGCTCAAAGTCTTTTGTGGTGTGTGTTTGGGGAAAAAACAACTAAAAAAAATGAAAGTGGATCCTAACTCATTTATAAAAACAGAGCTTGATGGACTGGGTTACTAAATCCTGTAACTGTGCCCAGAAACCTGGTGAAAAACCCGTTGTAAAGACAAGCGATGTGTGACTCCCCTGGATGGTGCACCCTGAGCGTGTTGGAGTTGGCTAACGAGGAAAGAAGACGTCACTACATCTGCTCCACATTAAAGCCTCCCTCATTTAGTGGAGGGCTGAGCTGTACGAGGTGGCTTTCAGCCGGGGAAGAATTTGCTCTGGCTCCGTCAGCCTCTCGGTAACATCTGAATTTCTGTGCTGTCCCTGACCTTTTGGCACCAGCCCTGCTCCCCTTCCCCAGCCATCTCAGCACCGAGGAGGGCTTGTGGGAATTAATAATGCCAAGGGAAATGAAGCACAGTGTGTTTTAAAGGGCTCGTTTTCCCAAGGAACCACGATTTGGGGTTCTTTCGCTCCTGTGCACAGGCGATGGCTGGGGTGGCAGTGGCAGGACCCAGGAGCCGGGGGGGTGTAGCTACGTGTTTGGGGCATCACCAAGTTCAGCCTCATGTGTTGCAAATGACACTGGTGACATCGCTGGTGTCACATTCAAAAATCACAGGGGCGGGTGGTCCTGCCAAACAATGGGACTTATGAAAAGCCATGAGATTTTTAAAGAAAAAGGCAGGTTTTGGGCTCTTAGAGCCACCTGAGAGCAGGAATCCAGAGCACTCATGTTTTTCTGTGCTCCTCTTAAAAAAGGGTTTAAAAAAGTTGCTTTGTATAGGAGGCAGGAATTTGCTTATCACACTACGAGCAGAAATTGGAGCCTTTTGAAAAGCAGCGGGGTTACAGAAGCTACAGTGCCCAGCCCGAACTGAGGCTCCAAACCCCTTCCCTGCAGAGCAGTGGTGGGCTCCATCGCTCCGTCCTCCCTCCCGCAAAGGAGCACGGGGTCTGTCCGTCCATCTCTCCTCCCTCTCTGCAAGGCTGTCCTCCACGAGCATCAGCCTCAGAGGGTGTCGCTCACCCCTCGCCCTTCACACAGTGAATTTCCATCAGCTCCAATAGTGCTCCTGATTTACACCAATTAACTGCAAACTGAGGTCCCCAAGACACCATTAGCAGTTTCAGCAGATGAAGTGGGAGATTAACTTGTCTGAATTCACTCCATTTATTATTCTATGTGTAATTGTGGTTTCCCTGTCTGCTAACAGCCTGGGAGCTTTCCACTTAGGTACAGACACGCGGGGTTCTAACATCTGTTTCATGGTCAGCGAGCAACAGGGAGGGGAGCCAAAATCGTGGCACCCACCTCAAGGCACGGAGCTGAAAGCCATCCCCGCCCTGGTGGGACAGCCCTGGGATGTGCTCCTGGAAGCTGCTTTCCCCAGCAGACACCCTTTTCCCTCCACTTTTGGCTGTACAAGGACACAGGTGTCGTGGTGGCAGGGGCCAGCACTTGTCACCACACCGAGGGGACACGTCCTGGCAGTTAGCTGCCTGGCTGAGGAGGAGCTGTGTGTTCTCCGTTAATTGAAAATAATTGTCCCACTGATCCAGTGGTTTTGGCATCAGTGGAAATGAGTGTGGGGAGCCAGTGCGAATGATGGAACCCACGATTGTACCTGCCGTGCGAATCAGAGAGGTCTGACTTTGCTGGTGTAACTGCCGCTCCAGTGCTTTGCTGGAGGGGAGGAGGTCAGGAGTCCCCCCGCGATGCAGTTTGCACCACTGGTGTCCGCTGAGCACCCGTGGAGCATCCCTGGCCGCCTCACGCTGCATCGCGCAGCTCATCACCTCACGCTGTGTTTTTTACCCAGAGGGTTGAGCTGGGCAACACGCAGCACCGGGCACTTGTACCTCACTGAGTTACCCGAGACCACGTGAGAGCGAAACCCGCTGTAGTAACACTGCCAGCTGTACCACAGCATAGCCTACCGGGGTGATAAAAGCTGGCACGAGAAAGAAACGCAAACAAATGCCTCACTTCTATCATCACTTCTCCATGGTCCCGGCTCCCCTGTAACTGCTGCGTCCGTCCCTCTGCTCTGTTCACCCACACGCTGCCCTGTTTGCAGCCACCCCACTGTGTCCCCTCTCGGCAGCCTCCCACCAGCGTCTCATGCTGCAAACTGAGAGCTGGAAATGGGATTTGTGGTCACCCATCACCCCCCCCCGTCCCCTCAGGTCCTTCCTTGCTCATTTGTGGGGTTACCTGTCATTAGGAGAAAGACTCATCAGAATTACGCAGTCTGACCCAGTTCCCTTTAACCACTATCAGAGAACACTATGCTAAGTGCAGATTTATTACCGCTGTAATGCAGATAAAATGAGATTTTATGGCTCTGTAGTCCTGGCAGCATAAAGTAATAATGGAAGCTATCTACTCAAGTAGGGAATGCACCCTAGGAAGAAAGGGAGATGCATGGGAGGTTAATAGTGTGTCCTCGGGCACTGCCAGATATCCTCTCGCCACTTCTTGCTGGACGCAAGCCACTGAGCGTTCAGCCCTGCGTGCCATCCGACAGAAGTCTCACCATTCGTTTGCGAGATGCTTCTGCTTGGTTTTGACATTAAAAAGTTTCCCAGCAAGACAAAGCATGCAATTGGGACATTTTTTTTTTTCCTTTCTTTTTCTTACAGGAATCCATTTGAAACTGAGGAATAAGAAATCAAGGAATACCTAAAGAACCCAAATTCTGCCCACGCCTGAAATCCCTGAAGTGACGTCTAAGGAAGCAGGTACCCACCACCACATTCCCAACCTCCGCGGTTATGAGCTCAGGCACTGTGCTGGCAGGACCGTGAATCCCGGCTCCTGCTCCCGCCAGCGAGGTACAACCTGGCCGTGGGACATGTTCCACCAGGCAGTCCCCGCTCTGCCAGCTGCAGTTCAGATCCATCCAGAAGCGATGCAGGTAAGCAGGAGGCTGGATTGGAGCTGTTAAGAAATGCACATGCAGGTTCCCCCGCACCACGAGGCACAGCAGCAGCCAAGCCGACACCTTGCAAGTCCGTCTCCAGCAAACTCACGCCAGCAGAGAGCTCTCCGGCCATCCTCTCCGTGTTTTGAGGGGCCGGGTACGGCCCAGCGCCTAACGGCAAATTTCCCAGTGTCCAACCACTCCAAGCACAGCTGCAGGATCAGCCTTTTCCACAACAACTTTCTCTCGCGGTAAGAGCTGTAACAGACTGAATTGTGAGACAAATTCTACCCTTTTTTTAAAATATTTTATTAATAACCCATTAGTTAAGGAATATAAGGACAATGTCTTCTTACACTTTAACACTAAAGAGTATTTGTGGAGTAAGAACAGTCTCTGAAGAAAGAAATTTATAATTAAGTACAGCATGGAACCAAACACAGACACAATCTTCAAACGAGATCAAGTTCTGGTTACACATCTTTATGCACTGTGCAGAAAATTAAATGAAATTTAATTTTAAAATACAAGCAAGGGAATACAGTAACAGAACTAGATGGTAGATTTCTGCTGGACTAAACACCTCTTTTCTAACAAAAGTATTGATTAGAAAAGACACAATGATCCCTTCAAAACATCTATTTCTAATGAGATCAAAACCATATATAGTGCTCTATTATAATGGTTGCTTTCTTACACGGCGTATTTCATGGGCTGATCTCAGGATCGTTAGCTAGTAAAGTAAAAAATTCTCAAAACCTAGATTATAAGTTATCTCATTTGAACTATTTAAACCAGAACTTCGCTGTCTGTTAAGCAAAACAACAAAAAGTTGGAAGAGATTTTTATCTGAGTCACGTGTTTCATGTACCAAGGAATTAAAAGAAAGAAAAGGATGAGAATTGTGACTCTCGCAGCAGCATGGGGAATATACAGTTGTGTAGCCAAATGGTAACATTAATACTACAAAATCATGCCAGTGAGACAAACCTGACATTTTAACAACATAAACCAATATACACCAGCAAAAAGTTGAACAGCAATAATCTTTAGTGTTACTGAAAGGAAGAAAAGGGAGAAAGGAGCCTGATGCGTAGGAACATATATTAAGTATGACGGGTAATTAAAGGTTATCAACAGTTTGCGTGTCTGTGAGAAATCTGCAAGAAAGCTACTTATTTCATGATAAAAAAATATATGCACTGGTTGTTTCAGCTTTACACATAAAATGTGAATTATCTGTCTTCTTCCATTCATTTCTAGCTGAGACTAGAAAGGTCCCACGTGCGTTCAGGACAGGAGGGACCTGGGGTACAGCCGAGGTAGACACGGACACGCAGCACTCGGCATGGACACGCGTTCGTACCGAGAACAGCTTCGCTGCTGCGGGTCAGTGGTGACCTCTTGGCTCTGAGGGAACTGCCTTGAACAGCTGAGGTCTGGCATACCAGTCCATGGCCACCCCAGTACTTGGACATCCAAACGCTGCCAGTTTCACACTCTGGTACAATTTGGTGGGGTGTAATGAGACCAGAATAAGCCTCAGCGTGAGGAGACGAAGTATTTTTGTGATGCATAAGTAGAATTGTTTGCACTCTGCTGCATCTTCCCGAAAGCTCTCGGAGCACGTAACTAACTTGGTGATTTTGTAATTGGCCCACGGTGATCCTGGGGAACGGTGCCACACCGTGCCTGCTTGTGCTGGCTTCAGTGCCAGGCAGGGATAGCTTTTAGGCAGATCAGCAACGCTCACCCTGTGGCTCTATGATTGCTAACGTCAGTATGGACTTAAAGCAGTGGGTGCGTATACAGAGGAGTGCCCCAGAAACCGTGGCACACTCCTAAATCAGCCACTGGACTGAGCTCCATCCCCACAGGCCCCTGGATGGAAAGCTCAGGGCTGGTACATGACCTGCCCAGGTGCAGTGTCATGACAGGGAGCTGGGAGGAGAACTCTGGTGCCCCAGCTGTGCCCACCGCCAGCCAAACTCCTCCTGGCGCTGCCCTCCAGCAGCCAAGATGCTCAGTGAGAGCGGTCCTTTGGCACACTGTCATGCTGGCAGGCGGATGACTTGGTTTTGGAGGTGAAAAGAAGTAACCAGGAGTTCCTCTGGAGCGAGCTCTTCGGAGAAGGGTCCTTCTCCCTTTCTGCATGTCAGCAGTGGCAACGTGGCTCGTACGGGGTCTGTTCTGGCGCTGGGGAAGGGCAACAACTCTTCCATGAAACTAACTGCAAACTGAGGTGCAGCTGCAGAAGTCTCCCCCCACCCTCTGCAGCCAGTGCCCGATACCCCACAGCTGGAGGGTTTATACCTCTGCAATTGCATCCGCTCCCATATAACTGTGAATTACCCTTATTGCCTGCAATAACACTTCCCTGCCTTATCTGTAACCCTGCTAAGTCATTAGTTTCAAAGTCTTGTGGCAGAGAGTTCTGGAGGTTAATTACGCACTTCCTCTGCCCAGTTATGATTTCTTGCCTTTCTAACTCCTCGCTCTGGTAGCGCACACGCACTAGCTCCTGCCTAGCCTGCTCTGGCACTGATTTCCAGTCTCTGTGCCACAGCCCTTCAGAGTCACAGCGCTTCAGAGCATGCAACGGCCTTTCTGAGGCTCCCCAAGATACTGAGCAGCAGCTGGAGCAACAGAGCAAGTGCAACAAGTGGAAATACAGCTGTTTACCAGAATGGTGTGTCATACTGGGAGGAGACGCCGTAGGACGCGGAGAGGTGAAAGCTCCAGTATCACTCCCAACAGGGTACATGGAGGCTTGGAGGTACTCCTCTGCTAAAGAGCTGGAGCTAAAAGGTGTGATGGAGGATTGCAAGGACACGGGCCGGTCCAGCTCAGCTCCAAAACACAGGGCACACTGTGACATGGCTCTTCACAACAGAGGCAGGAATAGGATGCTGGTGGAGCAAGGTTCTCCTTGCTGCAAGCAGCTGTATCTCAGTCCAGATTTCACCACAAAAAACCAACATCTAAAGCCTTTTCCAGGACCTCAGATCAGCACACAGCTCCCTGTATAGCTTTGGGCGAACTTCAGTCGGAAAAGAGGGAGATGGGCATCTTTTCCCTCATTTTTTAATAAACAAATGGCCAGATGTCTGAATCCTCCAGGAAGGCAGAACATTTACTGAACACTCAATGAACAAAATTACTGATCTTTGTTACCTCCGAGGAGCTGGTCCAATCTGTAGTGTTCGCAGTCAAACTCTGCAAGCCTGGAGCAGGGCAGAGAGAGGCTAAAGACAAGGCAGAAAAACGTTCACGCCACATCAGAAGGTCAGGCTGAGAGACATGCCAGCAGTAAGCAAACAGTGTCATCAAGGACAAGTCACTAGATGATTTTCAAATGTTATCTACAATAAACCCAGACTGACTGGTATGAGAGCAAAGATTTGATTTTAGTTTTTAAGCTCTGGTGGTGCTCTGGTCTTTAAAAAAAAACAACCCAAAAGCACTTTGGCCAGGACTCTCAGAAGGGACTGGAAAATTTCATGTGTTCATCCGAAGCCTTCAGCAAGTCCACTGCTTAGAGAAGGCTGAGAGCTGCTCTCTGGAAATCAAAATCAGCTGAGATGTCTCCACTCAGGCACAAAAAAAAAAAAAAAAAAAATAGATGTCCCCAAGACCACAAGTTAGTTTTGCAATTGTTGGTTCTTTTTTCTCTTCGCTAGTATAAGCTTCTCAAGGAAAGATGGATCAACATCCCTCCAGCTGAAGCAGTCTCCTTTGGCCCACTCCTGCAAAATACAGTCCTACAGAGAAACACGACCCAATTCTCCAGCTGTAGGAAGGTGTCCTAGAGCAATACTCAGAAACAAAGCAAGAGAGACATCAGATCTGCAGCACTATGCATTAAAAAAGAGTCAACAACCAGTGCAAACATATTCTTTAGAAAAAGGCCGTATAAGAATAAGTTAAAACCTATAATGGACTATAACAAAAGAGTAGATCTGCTGCTTTTTTTTTTTTTTTCTCCAACAGACATGAGGTAGTTGTGTTGTTAGGGAGGAAAAAAAATAAAGAAAGAGAGAAGTAGTAAAAATGCTACTCTATACCACACACTACTCCACTTTATAAAATTAAATAATATAAAGATGTTCCAAGGAAATAAAAATACATGTTGTACATTAAAAGGACAGATGTGTACCTAAAATATTAGGTACAAGAACCTAAGTAAAACAAAGTCCAGGTTGGTGAAATGACCCAGACGCTGAAGAAGGTTCTATATAGTACAAGTTGTTAGAGCCACTCGTAGAGTGTGTAATAACAGGCCACTACATCAGCCTGCTAGTCATAGTTACTGCGGTAGCGTACAAAGAGAGCCTTATAATCCTTTTAACCACGGGAGGGCAGAAAAGGTTGGTGGTTACAGCTCACTGAATTTGTTTGTGTTGGTTTCCACCGCCTTGTGGGACTTCTCTGACAAAATTCATCCCAACACTTCAAGGCAGCAGGTAGTGCCAAGTCGTGCTCTGGTGAAGAGAGAGTTGAGAAGAATCGCTCGGTGTAACCTGCCTCTTCCCAGCATTAAAAGACATCTTGCCAGTCGCCTCGAGGACTACAGCAAAGTGACAGCCCCAGTCTAACGCAGAAGGCTCTGTTCTAGCTGTGGTTTCATGACAGACTTTGGCAGATGGCTCAATCCTGCTCCCACGAAAACCAAGTTACTCATCAGCTTCAGTGGGAAGAAGGCGGACCCTTACCAATCTACCTACTCATTCCTTGAAGGCAATATGTACAGCTGGCAGGTCCAAACCCCGTTCTGGTCAGATGCTGCACTTTCTTAGCTCCTGCTGGGCTCAGTGAGTCGAGGGCGTGCAGTACCTCACAGGCACAGGCCCTTACTAGTGCTTCTAGCTCTCCCATGATCAAAATCAGATTGGTTCACTCTTTAACGATTGTGGACACATGCCATGTTCTCAGATGCTGAGGATGAACTGGTTAAACCAGAGTTACTACAGAGGGGGGCCTCCTCCGGGGTCAGGGAAAGCGACTGGCACTTGACTGGCTGCACATCCCCGCTGCCTTCCTGGATGCAGTCCGAATCTCCGCTCTCCACTGAATCCAGACTTTCCCCGTGCCTGTGGAAGCCATTGGTGAGCCCAGGGATGCAAACAGCCTCTGTTTTGTTAGTCTTTCTGTCAGTAGATAACAGCTCGTCCTGGGCCCGAACCTCCGAATTGCCCGTGCAGTCCACCAACGCTTGGCTAGCATCCTGCTGGGTGCCGGGAGAGCCGGGAAGAGCCAGCTCTCCGGAGGGGAGCTCTTCAGGCTCCTGGTCCTCGGTTTCTGTCTCTTCACTCTCCAGAGTGTGCAGCTGGGAGTCGTAGTCTCTGTCTGAGGCTGAAAAATCCGAATGGACGATGACTTCTGCTTCCACTTGGTGGAGGCCGGCTGGCGGATGGCTTTTCTTTGCTTCATTCTGTTATCAAACAGGGAAAAAATAAAAAAAAGAAAAAGAAAAAAAAAAGTTAAAGTAAATGAAACACAGATAATTGAGGCTGTGACCCAACCAAGCACTGAAATGTATTTCTTTTTAATCCCACAGAGTGCAATGGGATGTACACGTGCCTCTATTAAGCCTCGATATGTTTCTTAGAGCTGAAATCTTAAGAAGCATCTCAAATCACCTCAGGATCATTATTTCTATTTTACATTTGGGAAAGTATGTCCCAGGGGAGTGAAGTAATTTGCCCACGGTTTCTTGGCAGGCTGGAGCAACCATTCCTCCAAGCCTCTGCCAAAGACAACAACTTTCAACACCCACCAGTCTGTTTCCATATTAAGGACCAGATTTCTGAGGGCGAGTGGGCAGCGCCCTAGAAAACTGGTTTCTGCGAGAGATCATGATATAGACCCACAACTAGATACCAGGGCTCCCTGCGCCTTCCTGGTTTAATTTTGGCTACGTATCACAAAATGTTTGTTAGAGCCCCGGTCACAGCTTGCAGAAGTTGGTGTAAATTCAAGCACTTTAATTCAAAAAGAAACCAATTGGTTCTCCTCTGCAGTGCTTAAGCAGAGTTCAGGGTATGGGTGTCCACAAATCTGGCTAACAAGCAGGTCATTCTGCTAGATTATCATTCAAGAATTTAACAGGCAAATTATTTTGGAAGCTCACAAAGAGCTCTCTAGGGAATCAGTGCTCAGATTCTGGGCTGAGTGTGATTCAGGAGCCAGAAGACAATTCAAAGTATGGAAGTGAGATATCCCACGTGTAATTTGCGCTTTCTGTTGAAGCCAACTTTGTGCATCATTTACATATTTTAACACTTTTCTCCTTTTGTTGACAAAGTCTGATGGATAAGCTGTGCTGTAAACGGTGCCCTGTAATTGGGTTGTAAAACATTGTCTTAAGTCTATCCACAATGTTAATTACATCCTGTGTATAATTGATTTTCACACTACTATCTGGGAAGGAAACACAGGTAGGTTATGTAGAAGTATTTGCTGGGGGGAGAGGTGAACTTTTTGAAACAATAACCAAAGAAATCTTCTGGTACAGAGTTAATCTGAGCAGATGTTGTCTTGCTTTGCTGAGACTGTGGCACAGACACGATCCTTGTACAAACTCTCCCAAACACGGGAGTGCACATTTTTTCCAATGAACCGGTATCAGAAACAGGACTTCTTCCCAATCTATCCACCCACATAAAGAAGACAAGTGCAGTGGAAATTGCTCTACCCCATCGGGAGAAGGAGTTTAAATCCACCCTTGATCTTTGACTCCTTTTACAGGCAAAAATGCAATACCTCCTTCAGGCTAGCACACTGTAGATCTTAATGATTGTGCTGAGCACTGCAGCTCCTAACTCATTTGGCAGGCTGCTCGCTGCGTGACCACAGCAAAGACCCAACGCAGACTGCTGGTGCCTGGCTCCGGGTCCTCAGGAACCGGGACTGCCACAACCCCGCTGCCAAGCGAGCTGTCTGACCCCACCTGACCGTCACCAAAAGAACAAGCCCCTGGCACAGGCCCTCAGGGGCCGGCTGGAGTCAAGGCAGATGATCACGGGAGAGTTGAGGCTTTGAGCAATGCTTGGAAAAACCAAAGAGTATTTAACTCAAATCCCAGCAGTGTCGCTGGCATACACTCCTATACGCAGGAAAAAAAAAAAAATTAAAGCCCATGATCAGCCAACTAAAGCTAGCTCAGAGAAGAAAACATTTTCTCCTGCGCTGGAAAAAGGAGAAAGGGAGATGGGGAGCATAAATGGAAAAATCACATCAGAATACACAAGACTGAAGACACCCACCATCACGGCATCATAAACCAGAGCTTGTAACAAAAGCTTCTGTCCTGCGCTGGAAGGGAGCTTCAGTGATCCGTTCACAGCAGAGAGGGGCTCTTTTGTGATAGTGTCCCCGTATCTGGCTATGCTGTTTGTCCAGGGCTGGTTAGCTGATTTATTCCATGAAGACTGCAGAAGAATATCGGGAGGAGAAAAGATCCAATTATCACAGATAAGAGATTCTTATCCTCATAAACCTGAAATGAGAAGCAGCTTGAAAAAGAAAATTTCGTGTTGGGGAAAATACTATGGTGTTAGAAGACGCAAGTTAAATGCGGAGATCACTTCTGATGGCATCAAAATAAAGATGATCGCTGCAACGGACTGGTACAGTCACCCCATCACGACAGGCTTTATTGCTCTGCTACATGGTCTGGTGCAGAGCAAGTGGATAGAAGTTGCCAGACAGTTCACAGCCAAAGTGGGCCTTCCACTGATTCTCAAAGTCTTAGGCCAACAGGTATATCATGGCACAGCCCATCACTTAAAGGTCCCCTGAAATCAACTCCCTGCAAAGCTGCAAACAACCCAAAGCAGTATGACCCTACTGAAAAATATCGCAAAGCTGGAAAGGAACTGGGATGGTGGAAATCTAGAGCAGAATGATTACAGTATTTGCTTTGGCATAAGCAATGCTCTGCAGCGAGGAGAAGGACTCTCACCTGTGTGCACTGGCACACGTGCTCCAGTAAGAGTTGAAGACAATGCTAAACTGCTCACTCTGCGGTGCAGACAGATTTCCTGCTCTAAGCTAGGGCTTGGGTAAACACTCTGCCATTCCCCACCAACACAGAGGCACAAAACTGGGGGCCTTATTTTTTTTTTTTAAATTTTTTTTTTTTTTTAAATTTTTTTTTTTTTTTAAATTTTTTTTTTTTTTTGCAACAGACCACCAAGCAATTCTTAGCTCAGCTTTAAATCCCCTGGGCAACCAGTGTTACCTTGTTTGTAGATCTAATTAAATTATATGGGCTGAATGCAATTTGTTCTGGGTTCTCTCAGCTTCCCCTTGCAATAAACTGTTGAATGCACACCTCTGTGTATGGGAAATGTGTGCCTTTAAGAGCTGAAGTTATTTAACAGCTCAGACTATTAGTTCACAGGCAGAAAAGTATTTTCTTTCCAGGTTTTGATTTTATTGGACTGTCCTGCATATACCTGAGCTCAGCCTTGCTACTGACTCACATACATATACATATATACGCACACACGCGTGCATTCACGTTTAAGGAACACATGAGCCAGTTATCTCTGGACTCATTCCACACGTTGCCTGGACAGAAGTGAGAGGACAACACAAAGCTGAAGTGAAGAGAAAATCCTGACCTGACACAACTGCGAGTGTGCTGTGTGTGTGCATACAGAATAGCGGTGGTGTGAGCATGATGGCTGCGTAGGGTGAAGATATACAGCACATCGATTCAAACCCACTAACCACCTATTGCTCTCTGTCAGGCAGGAGAAACCCAGGTTTCTGTGCTGCATATGTGGACGTTGCTTCCACAGGCCAGATCTATTCCAACAACAGTCAACGTAGCATGAGTCCACCCGAGACGGCAAGGAGATTTCTGACATCAGCCTGACCTTGTGTGAGTCATTTGACCTCCTTGTGCCTCAGTCCATCTGGCTGGAAATTAGGTAGAAATACATGACCAGATGTTGTATGTGAGCCAGGCATTTCTAAGTCAGCTATTTAGCAAGAAGCAAATGCTACCTCGTGCTGTCGGTGCTGGCAGAAGGCACATTAAAGCCCTCATGTATGCACTGAAGAGCTGCCCGAGCCTTTCCCCAGCACTCTCTGTCCACCCTGACTTAAGTGCCAAAGGGGCTCAACACCTCGTGGGAGGCAGGGCAGCGTTACATCCCGGTGCTAACGTCAAGTCATAGGAGCTTTGCTGCTGCCTCAGGATCAAACCTTAAGAAAACAAGTAGTAAAGGGCCTCATTTATATGACAGCATCCTGCAAAACACTGATGTCCAAGTCCAGCACTGTGGATATCAAGCATTCGCTAATTTAGAAGTGGATGCTGGAGGCAGCATCTTTGCCATTCCTCTCTCTCTCTCTCTCCAATCCTCAACAATATATTCTGAGCCAGGAGCATTCCCTAATCGCTGCCTTTCTAAGTGGACAATCATTAAACTACACTTTAATAGCAAGAAACCAACCAAGTGATCACACACAGCTAACAATAAGGAATATCATTACACGCGAGTACTCAAGGAACGTATTCAATTTGCTTCTGCTGCCATCTGAAAGGCTTTCTGCAGCTACATCACTGACTGATGGCTTCTGTGCCTTTTCCAAGGAACATACGTTACTGAGCAAATACTGCCTGGAAATTTCAGCGACAAACCTACACAAATATGCACACATGCACACAAATGTGTGTCCTATTATAGATGCTTACATGCATATTTGCCATCAGAAAGATCTGAGCATCATACGCATACACACACACAGAGCAAACTTGAAAACCTTCTTGCAGGCATCTTGTGAATACCAAAAAACGTGGAAAGAAACAGGCAGCTCTACTGCAATCCCCAATGGACCATCTGTTAGCGGAAATGTCAATCTGCCATGTTTACATAGGTTTTGATGACTCTGGGAACAGCCTGTTCAGCTCTGGCTGAAATTGGCTGCAATGAAGAACAAACTTGTTTTGTACCAGTTTGCAACTTTCAACAAACAGAAAAAACCATCAGCCACACAACATGGCCTATGTCCCACATGTTGTTCAAGCACATTATGTTTGAGAGGGGAAAAAAAAAAAAAAATCCCTCTTGGGGCTCAATCTCTAAAGTTGGGCAGCAGCAATTAACTCCAGGTCTGTGATGAAAACAGGTTGGTCTTGTGTGCCTGAAAGCTTCTCTGCTTTTTTAAGCAGTATCTTTTGGTGTAATAAATGATACTATTTCTTTCTAGTCAAAGGGGACTAGTGAATGGCTGAAGGAAGACAAGGAAACGTTCTTTTGGTTTTTACAATAGAGGAACGAGGGCAAGGACTGTCAGTCTAATACTGATTTAAAGACAGAAAAATCCCTTTGTCAGTTCACTGCAAACACAAGAATGAAAACTAATAAAAACATCTTCCAGTAAAAGGTGTTTCCATTACAGCTAAATCCTTATCAAAGCAAACAAGCCTTTTCATTTTAGCCTTTTTATAGAAACTCCGACTGGTAAAAATGTGCCTAGATCATGTTACCTTCTCAGTGACAAGTAATGATTTCATGCGAATATATGAGCTGAGAATGAACAAGTAGGAAATGTTGATCTTGAAACCTTCCCTGGTTTATGAGGATGGTTATTCAAACTAGCTCGAAATCCTGTGCAGAACAAGGCTGGGGACATTTCAGATGTGCCCAGCTTTTAAGGGTGTCATAGCAGAGAGAAAGGTTTCACTGCTGAATGGCTCCACAGCAGCCGGTGGGAGTGGGAAAGCTTTGTGCCACGCAAACATAGAGGCATCCCTGCCTGCAGCTGTGCCCCAAACAAGATGCAATGTAACACAGACCTCTTCCCCACCAGATAAAGGAAAATCTCTGCTAGCTGTCAACGGGAGCACAGCTCTCACCTCAAACTTTTCAGAAAACATTGGGACTTTTTTTCCACGCAGAAAAATTTCAACACAAAAAATGACAAACAACCTGGGTAGATCCAAGTTCCCTGACACACTACAGCTTTTGCTCTCCGAGTCACGGGGATGCTTCACGGGAAACATAGTCCTTATGGGGAGGAGGCCCACAGGGAAATGAGGCCCACAGGAAAAGAGCAGGGCAGCAAGCAAGGAAGGTTCCAGCTTGCAAGAAGCACAACAGCAAGCATTTCCAAGCCAAAACGCTTGGGTTTGGCTTCATTCAATGAAAAGCTGAAGTCTTCCATGGAAAGCAGATGCTTTTTAACATTCTCCCCCACCCCCTAAATTGCTTGGCCCAAAAGCAGCAGTGACAGAGATGTCTGGAGCTGAGCCATTTTATCATCCTCAGTCCATCTGTCAGGGGAAACAGAGCTGCATCACCACAGCCTGTGCATTACAGTGTCATTTATAACGCAGGCTACCGAGGGCATCAGTCTGGGGGTCACTTCAAAGGGGAAGAGAGTAAGAGAGGAAAATCACTTGTCAGTGTATTTACAAATCCTCATGTGTGACCACTGGGAAATGCACAGAAAGGAAGGAAAAGGGCTCACTAAATGGCCGAGCATACTCCTGCTAATAGAGCTGTCAGCCGTCCAGAGGGGCCTCCTGCCGACAGCTCAGCCGCAGCACCACCTTGCTGTCCTGCAAGAAGGGGCAAAGTGGCCAGAGGGCTCCTCTGGGCTGTCCAGCAGCACAAAGAACGTCCCACCTTCCACTTGCACCATCCTACACCCCCAGCAGTACTTGTAACAGCTCAAGAGGAATCACAGCCCTACATTCAAAGGAACTGGTGATCTCGACTTGAAAACATGCAAGGAGACTTCTCAAACCCTTGCCTGCAATTCTTTGCAGGAGCCTGTTCAAGTCTCAGCATTGTTAAAGCCTTCTTGCCCTCAGTCTCACTGTTCTTCAGTCCTCACACCTGCAAATGACATTCACTTACTTCTGACTGCTTATGGCATGGGGACAGTCCCTTCTGTGTATCTCCTGACAACACAGAGCCTCCAATCTCCACTGGAGCCTCGGGCTGCCATAAGAATAAAACCAATAAAGAATAATCCATGGAATGCTAAGTAACGGGAGGGCACGTGAAAAAGCCTGCAAGCACAGGAGCAGCTATCACTGCCACTGCTAACGGCAAGTGCTACCCAGCCAACAAAACACAAGTTTCAGGAACGTAACTTGAGGATGGAGGGCCTCGCAGGCAACCGGAGAAGGTCACACAGGCCTGGAGCTGCCAGTTCCTTGGCATCACAGCTATACAAACCTGCCCAGTAGCGGCAGCAGCATCCGACTAAAAGTCTGTCCCAGCCAACATCCTGAGCTCTGCAGTGACATGATATGCTGTTAAATAAAAGGGATCTTAGAGACATTTCTCACTCCCTTTCTTTATTGACTAGGACCGCAAGTGATAGTACCCCACGTGGAGCACCCTGGGGAGCTTCCCCTTGCCAGGCTGGACCAGAAATTTCCTTCCACGTGGATTTTCTCTTTCCTGTGGCTCCACCACATTCCTCGCTGTAGATTTTCACAGCCCCAAGCACACACAGCTTGAGAGAAGAACAGAGAAGGCAACAAAGGCAGCTGGTCACTGTGGGGTAGAAAGCTCCCAGCAACGTGCAGTTCCAGGCAGGGTCCCCGAGGGTTTTTGGCAGCCTAGCTGAAATGGCCACTGGAAGAAGCTCTTTGCAGCACACAAGACAACCCAAGGAACCTACAACTCACTCTTGGGCCTTGGCTAGTAACAGTTAGTCTACAAGCAGGGAGATGCACACACCCCTAGCTGTAGCTCACTCTGATTTACATCTGTTCTGGGGACCAGGCATGCGTGCACTGGTCCAGCCACGCTTGTGAGACTCCTGCCCAAATCCCTGCCTACCCAACCAGGAAAAAAAAAATCATATCGCCATCCAGACATAGAGCCTCTTGGCAACTGCAGCATAAAGATGTGTTTGGCCTGAGTCTCTTCACCCTTGATTATACGTGTCAGAGTATGGAGAGGATGCGGTGGTGCTGAGGGCTGGCTCAGGTGGCACTTCCAACAGGAACTGGGCAGTGGAGGGAGCAGGGCCTCCTGCGTGGGAGCACATCTCCCTCCAGTGCCCACTCCCAGCAACAACAGCCTGTTGCTCCGGGCCACCGCTCGAGCTCTCCTTCACCTGCCAGGTCACCCTCACCAGGCGGCACGGGTGACAATTCTGCTCTCTGGGTGGCTGCGTGCAGCTGCTCCTCAGTAACCCTTGCTTCCTTACACACAGCCATCAAAAAAACCCAAAGCTCTTTATTCTGCTGGCAAAAATCCTCAGTGAATTTAACTCTCGGTGGCCTTTCTCCATCCAATTAGGGAAGAAGAGACACTACAGCCAGAATTGCGCTTCTCCCCAAAGCTCTGGTCTTGGAACACAACTCTGCTGCCAGACACTGCCAGCCTCTGCTGGGGACCCCAAGCTCCCAGGCTAAGCCCTGAGCAGCCAGGCCTTGCTACTGCCCTCTCCAGCCCCAGCTCTGCACACATGAAAATCTTTGTGCGAACCTTTGCAGACAGGACTGCTGCTCTGGAAGCGGGATCTGGATATGCTGCCCCCAGAAAAGCCTCCCAAGGGAGAGAACTTCCCCGCCACCCCGACCTGTTCTCAGGGTAAGTCACTGTCGCTGAAAACATTTGTTCCTGATTTAACAGAAAGAGCTGTAGGAAATTCCTCACACTCTTCGGCTTGGGTCCAGACAGGCAGCTACATTCCACAGAAATCCATAGATGCGGCTTGGCTGCAAACTGCCTCTCCTTCAGCCGAGCACTGATCTGCCACAGCACTTGGGGATGGCCAAGAGCATGGCTTCGGCCGACAGGACTATTAAAGCCAGCAGAAGACACTGTGTTTCCAAAAGACCATACCCGCACCGCCACTAGCAGCAAGGACGGGTCTCGTGGTTAGCCAGGTATCCTGAACTCACCCTCTCTCCAGTGAGACATGAGCGCATCGTCGATGCAAACGTGAAATCCCATGCGCTCACAATACATTTGTTTTACTGAACCTCCTAATTACTTTACATGCTCTCCCTGGGCTACAAAGAGAGACATAAACAGATTAACTAAATTAGGCCAATTAAAGGTTCCCTAATGGAATGAAATGTTTCAGGCAAGCTTGAGAGTGGAAATGGGCAGGGAGGAGTGAAAGACAATGCAATGTCAGGCAAACCAAGCAGAGCAGGAAAAGACTACTTCAAAAAATAAGGTTCACAAATAAAACACAATTTCACCTCTTTTGTATCTTCAAGGGTCCTCCAGCGAACACACCATTTACAGACAAAGCTCCTTTTACTCTAAGCAAAAGCGTACCCTGGAAGGCAGATCGTCTGCTCTGGACATCACCCTTTCTTACACCACAGCGCAGCTTTCTGCAGCAGCAAGTTTGATAACTGCTTCTCTGGGGACGAAAGGTCACTGTCCGGGGGGGTGAAAAGGGGTGGTAGATGACACAGGGATCCCAAACTTAGGTCTGACAGCCAAGACCGAGCCAGTCAGTTTTACACAGAGAGAAACGCATGGCTG
The DNA here is from genome assembly GCF_000708025.1 of Charadrius vociferus. Classification (NCBI taxonomy): domain Eukaryota; kingdom Metazoa; phylum Chordata; class Aves; order Charadriiformes; family Charadriidae; genus Charadrius; species Charadrius vociferus. Next base: position 1,436,141 of record NW_009646608.1, on the reverse strand, counting down.
GCCAGCACCAGCCTGCAGCAAGACTAACAGCGCCTTGCAGAGCCAGGACAGGATCAGACCCCGGCTTTCCGTCACCGACTGACCAAGCAAAAGCTCTTGTGTAGGATGGGAGCTCAGCCACCATATGCATGGGTCCTTACCTTCCTCTTCCCATGAATGATGTCCTCAGGCAGGCTTGTGTGGATGAGGCTGTGCACTTCCGTCAGTTCTGTGATGTCCCCCAGGGGCACAGGTGCATCCTCTGGGAGCGGGGACATGAGGGACTCTAGCTCATGAGAATCTGAGGTGGCACTGGGAGCTGCCACCCCTTGCCTGCTCCGGTGGTAGTAAGTGTGGTTGCCAGCTGCCTGGGAATCCAGGCCGGGCAGAGCCTCCCTGAGGGAAAACAAGCAAGAGCTGACATCTCTCACGAGCCTCCCTTTCCTCTGTCCCAAACAGCCATGGACTGCCAGAGGAAGTGACCCCCTTCGGGCCACTCAGCCTGTCCTTGCAGAAGCGCCCAGGCCCAAGCCCCTGCCCTGCTGCTCCTGAGGAATACTCTATCCACATCCTACAGTTACAGCTTTTGCTGCAGTAACCTCTCCCCAGATGCACCTCTTCACCATCTTCACTAATCTGAAAGCCCATACAAAGCACAGTGCTGGACGCCAAGCCCTCCCCTCACCAGTGGATCACGAGTCCCAGCACTAGGGCAAGCGCTCTCTAACCCCTGCCCGTGGGGAGTTGTGTCAGTCCTGTCATCTCTGCTTTACAGGTTAAGAGATGCAAGAGGACAGAAAGGTTTGGTGGCCACATTAGGATGAAACATCAGAAGTTTCTTGTTACTACTCCTGAGATCTACTCTCCAACTCAAAGCTCTTCCTAACAATAACCTGTTTTCCGATCACGGTCTTTCCAAATGCTTCTGGCTGGATTCAGACCCCTGGGAGGGGGTCTGAAAGAACTGGGAGTTCTTTCATCATTTTCCCAACTGGAAGTTAACAAACCCTTTCCAAACATCCTTAGAGCTGTCCAACCTCAGAAGCGGAATACTGACCACGTTAACACACACAGGTAATAATCTGACAAACAGTGTTTTTTTCCCTTTTCTTTATTTTTTTTCTCTCTAAAAAACACCTGTAAGTCTAACAACGCAAATTAAAGAGAAACTACTGAGAAAATAAATCAGTGAAAAGATTATATTAAATAAATTCCTCAGCTAGCTAGCACTCCCAAGGCTCAATCTTTACATTAACTGATGTCATATACTGCATCCCCAACAGCTCAGCTGAACACGGGAAGGAAGCTCACAGCGGTTCTTTTGTCTCTTTCCATATCAGACTCCTTTACCTCCTGCAAAGGTGAGGCGACACCTACCTCTGCTTGCTGTTGCGGAAGCTGGCACACATGCAGAAGAGTATGCAGAGCAGCCCCAGGCAGACTCCCACAATGATTCCTGTGACAGAGTGGATATCCAGAACATCTAGTAGGGGAAGGACAGATAACGCCATTTCAGCTGCCAGCAGGAAGAAGGTACAAAGTATCTTAGGTTCAGAGAAGCACCAGCTTCACTAAAACCAAAAGGTGATGCCTCTATACACATAATGGAAGAAGACTACTTGGCAGTAACAATTTAGAGCAGCTTAAAGCAAAGTGGCATCTATGCATATTCATTAATTTCACGCTCCACAGGCCTAACGGAAAGGCAGCAAGATGCGGGTTGCATGTGCCTTTCCATGGGAAGAGAGATGAATTTCTGTGGGACAGGTTCTGGCGCTGCCTGAGGCCTGTGGAGCTGCACATCTGAGGACTCTGCCATGATCCTCTGCACTGGCCAACCACAGTCCCATCTCACACCCTGCACAGGGACATCAGGCAATTGCTTGGCAAACAGAAATGCCACTACTGACAAAAGACGGCCTTCAGCAATGCAACTCGTTTCCAGCACCAGGACAAAGGGGAAATTCGTACCAGACAACTTCTCCCGGAGGGTGTGCACGTCCTTAACGTTTGAATAGGGACCAGACCCCACGACTGTCTTTGCTCCCATCTTGAAGAAGTATCTGGTATCACTTTCCAGGCCATGCACTTCAGTGCTGAAGATATTTCCTAACCAAAGGCAAGACAAAAGAGGTTTAAAATATGCAGTTTCAAGAGTATTCAGAGGCTGCACCGAAGCCACAGCAGAATTCTGTTGGACATTCAGAAGTGAGGGATTCTGTGTCATGAGCTCTAAGATGTAATTCATGCACCTCTTTGGTATTAACGGACTTGCAGCTTAAAGAGCTGATGATACAGAGTGCACGTGGTGTTGCTGGCATACATTCTCCTAGGAATTACTGGCTGCCAGCCTGTATCTGCAGGATGTTTGATGGATGATAATGGCTATTTCAGCCCTAGACGTGCATGATTTCATGTCTCTCAGTAGTCATGTCCTTGGACACTCCTAGATGACCAGGAGCAAGGCCCAGCATATGCTCTCATGAAAGGTGGCAGCATGAGCTTTTGAATGTTTATGTGCTCAAAGTGAGGCAAAAATCAGGGCAGCGGCACTGAACAACCAGGGCTCTGTAAGCAAGGAAGGTGGGAGGAGGAAGAGGACCTGGTTGAGCATTACAGTACCTCAAGGAGGCTCACCTTCTCGCGTCAGCAAGGTCCACATGTCATCAGGCTGTGTGTTGTTGGCGTTGTACAGGATAAGGTACTCCACAATGATGCCGTTGGGCTCAGCAGGGGGGCACCAGTGCACCTGAACAGCGTAGGGGTTGAGCGGGTGCAGCCGCAGGTCAGATGGAGGAGTTGAGGGACCTGAGAGACAAGTAAAGTCCCAGCATGAACAGCAGAAATGAGAAGAGCAGCATTCAACCTGAAGGGCATGATGACTGCTCCTTGTCTTCTGTGAATCCTTCTCAGTGGTGCCACAGTCATGTTTGCAAGCATAAAATCCTGAGTGACATGGGTGGCCAGACATGTCATCCAAAGAAGCTGTGGAGAGTGCAGAGGGGAGGCTGCTGAGCCCGAAACAGGGCAGGACTTGAGCATCGTGGCCAACCAGCCAAGGGAAACGTGACAGTGCTGATGAAGCCATGCAGCTCAGTTTGAGACTGCAACGTTGGCCATATTTGAATGAATATTCCTGCACACCTCTGCTCCTTGTTGCCTTCTTCTCCATCCTAGTCCCAGCTAGGAGCACGACACACCACACCTCCAAAGCCAGAATACCAGAGCTCTCCCTGATGAGTAGGGTTTCTCTTAACCCAGAGGTAATCCCACAGTAACACACTCGTCTGTGTTTACAAAGACGTACTCCTTTGATGGGCTTGGGAAAGCCACCAGGATGCTTCGCAGCTCTCAGCCTTATACGTACTCAGGGACACCAGAGGCTGGAGGTGATCTGAGATCACCACATCGCTCAGGGGCACATTAGGAGGGATTTGATAGAGATTCAAGAAAAGCCAGGAGAAATCAGGATTCAATTCCCATAAATACTCACGGTCAGGAAGGGTGAACCTTTTTACTAATGAGAATGTCTTCATCCGAGCTGCCGAAAGAGGACACATTCACAAGGCCATAAACACTAGATGGTTCTCCCACCAACCGCCATCTTGGTACCTTACCAGAAGCACTATAAGAGATGTTTTTAAGTCCTACAGTATTTGATTTTTCATCTAAAGCTTTATCTCCTGCAGCCATGTGAATGCAAAAGCACTCAGGTCCCAGTTACAGAGCAAAGTTCCCAGCCTCCAGGACCATTTTTGATGTACTTGCGGAGAAAAGCTTAACAACCTAGCCTCGTTATAAGCTGAAAACCTGCACAGGAATCCAAATTTAAAATACATCCCCAAATTATTACAACTGCTTAAACTCTACCAATTTTTAAACCAAACTTGTGAGGACCATCTCACAAGTCATGAATGCTTTCAGAACGGTCGTAATTGCACCTGGCTTTGTTGTTAACAGGGAAACAAAGATGTAAGGTCCGATCAGAGCAGAGAACGTGCAGAGACCAGCCAGTAAATGATCCCCTGCTATTTAAGTCATGGGCAAGTCTCAGTGCCACATTTTACCAGCTCTGAATGCATCCGTGACCAAGGCGGACCTTTCCAGAATGTGAAGCACCCAGGATTCTGCTCAGCACTGGAACTTCCATAAAGGTTCCTCCTGCCCTGTGTTTATTCCTGACACGAGCAATACATGGCAGATGAACCCACAGCATCCTGCCTTACCTTGTGTAGTATGTAACGAGAGAGGCATTTTTCAGGCCCCAAGGGCTGAAGCGCACAGTGTAGTTGACAATCTTGACTGTGGTGAAGTCAGGTTTCTTCCACCTGAGCCATATGGAAGTTGAGCTGTTGGACTCAGCATAGACTTGGACTGGAGGCAGCGGAGGACCCTTCTGCACAGGGGGATCTATGGTGCAAGACAAAATGAGAAAAGAGATGTGGCGAGGTACATGGCAGTAAGGCAATGGACAGCCATCATGGACACAGAAAACACGGAATGAAACAGGCCTAGGTCATGAAGTCTGCACCAATATGGTGGCCTCCAACGTACACCTAGATGCCCAGCTTAGCCCTTCTGTGCATGCAGTGGTTCATGCTCTTCCTCACGTGTGGGAAAGATCACAACGAGGATCCACGCACCAAGGTGGTGGTGTATTACTGTGGAGCACAGGAGGTCAGCTTCAAAGCTGCCCACCTGACAGGCCCACACCAGGGTAAGAAGGAGCCCAGACCATTCACCGTCCCACAACAGACTGGCAGAGCTGAGAATGGAACCTAGGTCTTCAGAGCTTTTGCTTTCTTTATAACACCGCAAAAATCCTGGCATGCTGCTAATTCATGTTCTCAAATCTTTATAACACAAAAGATGAAACCCAGGTTATTTGGCATTTCCAAGACCATCCATAAGCCACTATCGGGGCCAGAGAGAACACAGTGAAGGCCATCCACATGCAGTACAAGAACAGCCCTAATGAGAAGGATATTTTGCTCCTTTCTCTCCTTCCCGAGACAATTCCTCCAATGCATTTTGCAATGACTGTCAAAGGGAGTTTCCTTATGTTGGGACCTTCTCCATTTTCGTATTGTCCTTCAAGTTCATCTTCTGTAACTTTACCTCTACCCTTCCTTTGAAGCCACATGCCAAGCAGAAGAGACAGACAACAAACGAAGGGCATTCCTCACCTACTGCTGTTGCAGGTGCCTTTTCTGTTTTGCCCTTCCAAACCGCTGCATAACCATCTTCGTGCTTATTGAATGCCACCAGCTTCACCTCATAGAGTTTCCCAGGAGCTGGAAAAATCAATCAGGGTTTGTCTGGGGTTATTTTTGTTACCAACCCTCCCCAGTTAGACATGGTTTCTTTAATCTGACCAGCTTTTCTCACCATCCAAGAAAGTAGCTTGAACAGAGTTGTATTTGCTAAAATACATCAGGGAGCCCCCCTTCCTCTTACGGGCTTTTCACATGCAAATACTGTCTCACAACTGGTGCATGTATCATCACAGCTACTCTAGTTCTCCCCTCACTTTTTACAGATATTATCAGCAGCAAATGGAGTTGCCCCAGCCACCAAGGGTTAACCAGTGTCATGGCCTGTAGCACATCATCTCAGGATCTCCTGATCCTTCTCCCTTGCAAACTATTAAAGAAACCTATGCACAACTATTCTCTCTCCCCCACTGCATTGTTTATTCCTGAGGAGTGTGGACAATCTCTCCTCTCCAAAACACACATCCCATTTTTAAAGCCCTTTCTGATTTATTCACTGCTGTGAGGATCTTCCTTCCAGCAAGTCCTCACACGCCCTGTTAAGTCACTGTCAGCTTTTGTTGTACAGTGACTATTTTGCCTCCACGAAGAGTTTCTTTATTTGCAATTAGAAAAGCAACAGTGCACACAAAACCCACACCAGAAACCTGAGGGTCCTCATTACACACCCTTCCCATCAGACAGCCATGTACTCTAAGGGGAACATCACACTGACCCAAACGGAGCTGCAGGACAGGGTGCTCTCACTCTAAGCAGTGCTGCCCTGGTCCAAAATTCGCTTCCCTCTTTCCTCTGGACTTTCATCAGCTGAAACACTGCTCTGCTGTGTTAAGTAACATCTGAGGTGGTTTTTTTTTTTCATGGAGATGTTTAATCAAGGAAACAACTTCGGAGAAAGAAAGTTCTCAAATAAGACACTCGCCAGCTTCTCCCTTCAGCAGCCAGCCCATTCAGAAGCTCAGTGACAGCCATCCAGACTGTCTTTCGTTGCCTTGGCTGCAGTGCATTGATGAAGTTTCCTAATTTGGGACGTGCCTGTTCATTCCCTGCCCTGATAGATCACTGCTCTCTTTGCCAGACAACGTAAGCAGAATAAAACCTTTCTTATTGATGCCAATTTTATTATTACTGCACTGATTACGCTCCCAGAGGCTAATGGTACCAATTACCAAAGGCTTTCTCTGCTCCACAACACATGTTCACGCTCAGAATATAAAAACAGTTCAGCCACATTTTTCTCCCTGAAAGAATCCCAAAAGCAAACAGAGTTTTGTCTGCCTCCAAGGCAGCCTGATCTGCATTTCCACACTCTCCAGCCACAGAAAAATGCTTTAAATCCACACAAGGGGGAAGAGGCCAAAGGGTGCTCAACTTCCAAACAGCTGAGACCACTGGGCTTGGTGGAACAAAGAACCCCACGGCCTGTCTCTCGCCAGCACACACACTCCGCCTCCTGGCTGAGCTTCACTGGGACACGAGCTCATCGCAGATGATGTGATCCAAAACCATGAGGAAGAGCTCACAGATGTGATGCAGCTGTGGGCAGCTCCTGTTGGAGAATGAAGTGAAGGAAAGGGCAAGTCCTCCATCTCCATCCCTGGGTAGGATCGATACAGCAGCCACTTACATGTGAAGCCAGGGGAGCTCTACTACAAGATCAAGCAATTCACATTCTGAAAAAGGGGCTATTTTGGATTTCTCAGTCAGAGGCTTGGCTTCAATTTTTGTACACAGACCCAGATGTTCAAGCTCTTAGAACATGCAGACATAAAGCTCTATCAAGCTGTCAAGAAGCTAGTAGGCAGCACGAAAACAGATGTATTTCACTGCATTCCATCATACATTAAATATAAGCAGAATAATCTAGTCCAGGTCATTTCAAATCACTACTCTGGATGACTGTGTAATATATCCAATACGCTAAATATGTTGTTTCATTCAGTTTTTCAAGGTGTTCATGTTGGCCAGATGCCATATGCCATACTTTTCCGTAAGTGGGAAAATACCCTGATCTCCACGGAGTCCCTCCCAGAGGAATGCACTTTTCCTTCATGGGAACGTAGAAGACAGGATCAGACCCTTACCATTTATTTTTCATGTAAATTACAGCCCTGGTAGTTGCACACCATTACTAGAATGTAGATGGAAATGAAGGAGAATTTCTCAGAGAAAAGCCCTCCTGGTGATTCAGGACAGCTTCCTTTTGATTTGGTGGGCTCATGAAATTGCTATTTCTTCTGTGCCTTTGAACAGCTGCCCACCTCTCGCAGGATTTCAGCACATAACACTCAGACAAGATACAAAGCGTATCATTAACAATATCACTCTAAGGAGACATGGTTTGCTCCAGAGGTTAGCATGAGCGCAGGAGAAATGTATTCATTCATTTCAGAGAGCTCAAATGAAGACAGCTGGGACATTATTGAAGGCAAAATCAAGAAGCTAGATGTTGGGGATAAGGCAAAGGACGAGGAAGAACTGGTGGACAAAGCTGGCACCATTGTAGTAGCAGGACCAGCCAGTGCAAGAGAAGACACAAGAATCTTGCACCGGACCAGCACAAGGACCCTCACCGCAATGTAAAACATAGCCTGATGTTACAGGACACTAGGGGAGGGAAACGTGGGCAGGGCTCTTTGCCGATTTAATAGTTGTGCCATCACTGTGAATAAAGGGTAACTGTGCTCAAGAAGCTCTGTCCGAAGCTGCTTTCTGCACGCCCGTCCACCTCTGTCTGAGGCATGCCTCGAAAGGAGCTGTGTCCCCAGAAAGTGCTTCCCCTCTTGCCCTGCTGCGCTCCTGGGAAAAAAAACCCAAGGAAAACCAAAATCGAGCTCTGCAGGAACAAGCAGTGGGACAGGAGTTTTGTCTCTCAGATCACATCCCAGACCAAGACAAGACAAAGGGCAGAGCCTTGGCTTCAGTGACACTGCAGAGACGTGGAGCCAAGGGGTCTATAGTGGCTGTGTTGCAGCAGTACGTAGCCTCCAGTGGTGAAACTGGACCTTCTTTGTACTGACATAGTATGCAACCACATCTGAGCTACAGCCTTGTATTTCCAGGATTTCCTGACACCATTTCAAACACTGGAACAGGCTTCCTAGAGCAGTGGCTGATGCCCCATTCCTGTCAGTGCTTAAGAAGGCATTTAGGACAATGCCCTTAATAATTTGCTTTAACTTTTGGTCAGCCCTGAAGTGGTCAGGCAGTTGGACTAGATGATCATTGTAGGTCCCTTCCAACTGAAATATTCTATTCTATGTAAATAAAGAACATTCCATTCCATTCCATTCCATTCCATTCCATTCCATTCCATTCTTATCTCTTCAAGCTCTTGACCCAATTTGTGGTTTCAGCCGTGACACCTCTTCAACATCCCACCTCCCATGGGCCAGCCTGGGCAAATTTCACTCTCCCACCAGCCACTACCATTCATCAGCATTCAGCCCCCATAACCTGACATCAAGAGATACGCCCAAGAGACAGTGTTGGGTATTTTGCTTGTTTGTTTTTACAGAGGGATCTTAGAAGAGGTTTCCACTGCTGTGCTTCCCAGGCAGACATCCATGACCTGGGAAAACCCCCCAGCTGATTCCCCATCAGCCAGTGTCCAGCAGCAAGATCACGTTAGGGCTGCCAACCTTTCCTGAGACTGCTACCCACTCTGCCTACAAGACCCCTACTGCAGACTAAAGTACCTGTGCAGGGTAACTCCCTGCCATAAACCTAAACCCTTCTAAATTCCAATCACTCCTCCTCCTTTTTTTATGTCCAGACCCCCTGCCTTTCTCCGCACAGCCAGATTCCTGACCTCTTCCTTTACTGTACGCGTGCAGGAGCATGTCATTCAACAGTGTAAGGGGGAGAAAAGAGAACATCCACGGCTGGAAGAAACCCGAGACTCTCTTCCTGACACAATGATAGCTGATACACAACCACCACATCATAAGGAAACCATTAGGGTTTGATGGATGCCCAAATTTAAGGAAGTAATTATAGAAGAACAAGCAGCCTTCTCAGCATCATCATGCCAGAGCATTTGGAACCAATTCAGCCTACTCCCGAGCCCTTCTGCTAACTGACTTGCCAGTGGTTAGTGCAGCGCGTGATGATGTTCACATGTGGTTTCCTCAGCGCAATAATTACACACCTAAATTCTTCAGAGAAACTCATAACTGTTAACACCCTCTCAGTGGCAGGATGGCTGCAACATGGCTGGAAACCTACTTAGCGATGACACAAACTGTCTTTCCAGGTGCTGCAGCCTGACCTTTACACCATGCATAACATATACGCCAGACGTGTAAGATGAACCAGCACAAGAAACACTCGCCCCACAGTCTCAGCTCACTGGGCAGTAACAGGGATGAAGCATGAACAGGGGGATGGAAGAACTCTAAGAAGCAGAATCCTGTTTCAAGGATGCATCTGCCATGACTCCCTTCTCCCTCTCCATCCTGTATCAATGGGCAAACCAACTAATTAGTACAATCAGATGTTAGAAACATAACTCCTTATGGGAAACACCAAGCACAGTTAGCCAGCAGGCAGATCTGACTGTGGTGCAGACTTGCTCTCCAGCCACGGACACCCAGTCTTCTTATCCCTTTTCCCTGGAGGTGGAGGAGAATGCTGACCCAAAATTAGCACGCTGTGAATCAACCCACCTCTGCATTTTAATAGAGATAGATTTCAAATAGCATTCCTTTATGCAGCTTCTTAGAAATACACAGGGAAAGAGAGATCATTGTCCTCACTGGAGATTTTAATCTAGGCACTCTTTATAGTGACACAATAAAAAACACTAATTGATTCAAATCTACTTATTAGAGTATTCTAAGTATATTAGTAGCCCTTCATAAAAATACAATCCCTGCTACACTGGTGTCAGAAATTTCTGTGTTTTAAGCTCTGCTTAGAACAAGCCCCAGGAGTCCCACTCCAAAAATGATTTTGGGTGCTCTTAAAAAAAGCTCACACGATCCTGGTCGTATGTATCTGCAGGGAAGCAGATAACTGAGCCTCTTGGAAGCACCCCGTGACTGCTACAAAGTACAAGAGACACACCCTGGGTTTCCACACCAACTGTTAAGAAGATGTAACCAGCTAACCTAGTCGAGTCAGCTCGTACTGCTTCACTTTCTTCTTTAGTTTTATGGGTCCTACATCCCAGCTCTCATCTTCAGCACCATCCAAAGGACTTTCATCGCTGGACTCCTCTGGGCCCACTTCTCGGTAGTAGAGTTTGTAGCCAGATATCTGGGCATGGTTGGCTGGGGGCTGCCATGTTATCAGGAGAGACTCCATCTTTGCTCGGACTTTTAATTCGGTTGGGGCAAATGGAACTAGAAGAAAAGACAAGAGTCAAGTTGCTGAATGTTTTTCTCCATTTCCCTGCTCTACTGAATCCTCCCTCTCCTTGGCGTTGAGTGAGGGGTGTGAGGAAAGGCTCTCCTGTGAGTGGGATGTCTCTACTCTCTGACAGAGTGGTACAGTTCCACTCTAGTGTTGAATTTACCAGCCAGGTGATACAGGAAAAAACAATGTCACAAACAATGTCACTATGGGCATTTCTGAATGTATTCTGACATAACACCATCTTTAACCACTGCTGGAGCCTGGCTTGGGCTCAGCTGTGTTTGGAAGAATTGTCTATGCACTCCCAACTGTCGTAACACTGGGGTTTGGGGATTTTGTTTGTTTCTTTCTTTCTTTTTTAGGAATTTTCACAGCTGCATACGAAGGGAGGACCAGGCAAGCAGCAAGACATACAGGGGCTGCTCAACAGAAAGATGAAGTTGGGTACCAAAACCAACAGTTGTAATTCCCTAATGAAAGCAGGTATCTCCAGTCACGCCTCAAGTTCCCCAATATCCTGCACACCCCACGCCAAATCCCAGGCATCACTCAGCCTCCTACCACGTGTCTGGTTGTCTCTGTCAGGAGTCCGATGCTGGGTCCACTCAGAAGGGGCTCCATAGCCCACGCTGGTGCTGGCTGCGATGCGAACTTTGTATACTTTGTTGGGATGGAGCGAGTAGAGAGTGATTTGTGTCTCATTTCCACCCACTTCAATGGAGGTAACCTGATCTGCTGGAACCAAGGTGACACCATTGAAAACATGGTTTTCGCAGTCAAAGAGAAATACAACTGAGCAGCCAACAAAGCCCAGCTACCCCCATGCGGTCTGCATGCCCTGGACCAGCTTGGCTTTGCCCAGTGCAGTCTCATGCCACCAGGAAAAATGAGAACTAAAGACTGGGTGGAGCTGATATCCTGACTGGCAACCCCCTTCATCACATTCAAAACTGCAAGTTGCCTTCAGCACCACTGAGCCTGCCTGGAGGGGAGCTGTCAGAAACCTTACTGCTGCCGACGTGATGGCAGAACATGAGTGCAGCCGATGGTAGATGATGATACATTCCAGTGCTTCTCATTGTTGTATTTAAATCCTCCCCTTAATTTGAAACAGAACTGTCCAGCAGTGCTACTTTCTGCAAAATTCACACCTTCCCCCATGCCAGACTGAGGTTTTATCGCTCCCTCTTCAGCCCACCCAAGTTCATAAGGGAGATAACAGGAAATTTAAACTGACAATGGCCTGCAACTTTCACTATAACAACTAATTGATCTTGCTGAAGATTCATTTTGCGTGTTTGGTGAATGCAGAGGTCTCGCTTTCCAGCTTCACCTGGTGTAAGCTCAGCTGGGAGTGCTGTCCCTGCTATGTAACAGCATATTGCTGAGTGTGATCCCTGGACTGCAAACGTTTCCAAGCTTTTACGATGCCACAGAGCCACGTACAGGCTCAGGAAAAACAAAACAAAACAAAACAAAACCAAACCAAGAGCCAGGAGCCACAGCACAGACTACTAATACAGATCAAACACAGGGGAACATGTCCAGCACTTCATCACACTCCCCATCCTTCTCTTAGTAAGAATCATGACCCTGGGAAGTGAGAAGCTGCAGAGCTTTGACGGTTTTAAGAGCAAATACCCAGAAGGATTTGCAAAGCAAGCACACGTGGAAGTGGAACAGCTGCATGCAGCATAGGTAAACATTACCATCCCTGCTGAAGGCTTCTCACAGTGTCTGACAATATAAATAAAACCGGTCAAAACTCAGCAATAGAGCAATATGGCCTGGCCTGGACACTTGCTTAGATTCCATTTTAAAGGAATCAAATGCATTTACCCTTCTTCCCCAACCATCATAAAGCTCTTCCCCCCAAAACACACCGTGCAGATGGCACCAAAGGGTTGCTCATGCAGATGTTCATGGGCCAGCACAAATACGCAAGCGTCAGGCCATTCCCCTGGGGACACAGGCTTCTTCACAATCACAGAAAAAGGCATCTCGGAATACTGTGAAGTAGCACCACACCGGCACTGCTGTGACCAACAGCAGCAGAGCCAGGCTGAGAGGGCTGTTCTCTCCTGGGTAAAAAGGGGTTCCTTTGTTTTCAGCCTTGCACCTCCTCCCCTCAACAGGACTGCTGGAGCAGAAGACACATCCCCCCCCTCTCCCCCAAATGGCATTTCCCTCACCTCCCTTGAGGGTGCAGTAGTCGATCTTGTACTTCGTTATCTTGCCGTTACTCAGCTCTGGAGGAGGAGGCAGCCATGTCACACGGATGTCACCAGGAGTCATGCTCGACAGGGACAGCTGAGGGGCAGCACTAGGAACTGGGTAGAAGCAACATCAAGAAGTCAACAAAGACTGGGGCAAGACCTCAACACACCTCTGCCAGCTGAGTTGGCTGGGGGCCACTACCTGGTCTTGGCCCTGCCCAGTCACTGGCGACACGCTGTCTGTCCCCGCGGGAACCAATACCCCACAGCTTCTCAGCGGCTCAGAGCATCGGTGGGGTGTCTGGGGAGGGGAGATGGTGGGCTGCTCAGCTTGAACAGCCTGATCAGAGCCTGCTGCCCACACTGCATTGCTCCCTAGGGACCCCGTGTGCACTGCAAACTGGGCAGGTTGGCACAGACCGGCTAATCTGCCTGTGCCGTACTGTGGAGCACAAAGGAGACGCTAAAGGAAATGGCTCATAGATTGAGAGACTTCAGTCCGGGAATCCCCATTCCCTTGAGAATCACAGCTCTGTGCTGCAGGCAGCTTTCATGCTTTCAAGTCAGCTTTTCAGGCTTCAGACACATACACGTGGGACCATACAGTTCACTATGTCAGGAGTATTAAAAGCACATAATGCACCCTGCAGCATAGCAGGGGCTTGCACGAGGTCTGCCAAAACCATCACTTCTTGCCTCTGTCCTGCAGTCTGTTGAAAGCTGTACAAGTCCTCCCCTGTTGGGCAGCTGTCCTTCTGGCACTCTGCCTTTACTGCTTGCAAAATGCTACGTGACAAATGGTAAAATCAACACAGACTATTTGCTCTTAAGGGATCCCAACCCTACAAATCGCAATAGATGTCTTTCTTTGGAGCTGATATCAGGTTTGGCCCAAAGTCAAGTTTGGAGCAATATCACATTTGCTAGGTGAAAGCCCAGAGGGGCTGACTGCAGTTCCCACAGGATTCCTAGGGGTCCCAGTGTCAGTAAGACCATTTTCACGATCTCCATCACCCAAGCTGACTGTCAGACTAGGGTGCTTTGGTTTTGGTTAGTTTGTTGTTTAGTTTTTTTAAAAGGGCTTCTTTCTAGGAGCTGAGAGTACTCCCCATAGCATATTCAATGCTAACCATGAAACAGGTCAAGAACATTTTTTAGGCACCAGTACCCATCTAATTCAACGCACCATCCTCCAGGGTCTGAACAATAATGGAAGAGGATGTCCGGCTGGCTCCAAGCTGAGAATATGCGACCACGTAGAAGACATAGTTGGTATTGGGCTCTAGGTCCTTGACTTGCAGCTCAGTGGTATCATTATTGACAGCAAACTGGTATTCCACGTTATCTGTTCCTAGAGCCAAGGAAACACTGATTAGCAGGTCAGTGAACTGCCAAGACACTCCTCAAAAAATCACTTGACTAACAAAGTCCATAGTGTAAATCCATCTTAAAAATGACTATGTCTTCTCCAATTTCCCCAGTATCTGCACAAACCCCATCTCTTAGGTGAATTCTTTGGGCAGAAAAATTCAATGCCTTAATGTTCACATCTCCACTTTGACTCAAGCTCCTTAATCCATGCTAAGGCAGCTGAAGTTACCAGCTTAATTTTCAGAGGAGCTCTGAAAACAGTTCAGCAAGAGTATTGGTTTGCTGTCTGTTTGGGAAGACAGACCCCAAGAGACCTGAGTGCCTTACTTCAGATTCTGAGTGTGAATAATTTAGAGATTACCCCTTTACACAATATGGCTGTTTAATACCTCCATTAATAATCACATTCTTTGCATATAAAATCAATGTGTTGGAGGAAAAAATAAAAAATAGAAATAAATTCCAGATGTGCCTTGTCCCACTAGAATCCTGACAACTCAGCTACATGGATATGCTACTGCTGGTCAACAAGTTAGCATATGTCAGCTAATCCACAGGCACTGTCACAGGCTGATGCTGACTCCAGGAGAAAATTTCTTTACCCGCTATGAAAAGGGCTAAACTGGAACTGCCTCACACTTGTCCCTAGCTGGGAAAGAAAGTTAACCTGTGCCTTGTGTCTTGAACCTGTGACACAGCTGTGTTGCACAAGGCAGGTAACACCTACCCGCAGCCCGCTGGTAATGTAAGGAGAAGCCAATGATCTGCTCGCTGTTGTACTCTGGCCGCTCCCACGACACAAGGACTGTGGTGCTGGAGAGGGACACGGCTGACACCTTCTTGGGAGCGCTGGGCAAACCCTCCCGCACAATCACCGAGAGCTTGGCAGTGGCACAAGCCATGCCCAAGCTGTTCTCAGCCACGCACTGGTAGTAGCCAGCATCCTCCAACCCGATCTGATTGATCACAAGGCTCCCGCTGCTCTGCACCTTCACCCGCCCATTGGAGAGGATGG
The DNA here is from genome assembly GCF_000708025.1 of Charadrius vociferus. Classification (NCBI taxonomy): domain Eukaryota; kingdom Metazoa; phylum Chordata; class Aves; order Charadriiformes; family Charadriidae; genus Charadrius; species Charadrius vociferus. Next base: position 1,420,929 of record NW_009646608.1, on the reverse strand, counting down.
CCTCGCCGTTCTTCAGCCAGTGAATGGTTGGGGCTGGCTCACCCTCCGCCTTGCAGACAAACCGAGCCGTGCTGGCTCGGGTGCGAGAGATGGTTTCTGGAGCCTGGGAGATGCTGGGTGTAGCTGGAAGGAGAGAGGACAAATTAATGCAGGAAGGAGGAGGAAAAGATAGCAAAGCAAATCCCTTCTCCTCCCCACTCAGTGCTATGTTTTATTCAGTAGCAGCTTTGCTTACAAGATAGGATTTGCCAGGCAGACTCTAGAGGCTTAATTTAGACTGTGTCCAAAAGGAAAAATAAATTCTGTATCAATCATGTGCTGCGTTCCCTGATCCTAGGCTGTTCTCCCTGCTGGCTTCCATGATACTGAAAGTTAATTGCTGATAGAGATTTCCGTGGGGGAACCCTGGAGAATAAGAATAAGGCATAAAATGGTTCAGTAAATACAAGGAACTAAACCCCAAATTAAGGAGGTGACACTCCCACCGAGAGCTATCCCAACCCAGGGCCTCCTGGCTCTAACCTGGCTCCCATCTTACCCAGCATGGGCCACAAACACAACTTCTCAGGGATCTCCTGGATGTCGGTCCAGGTAACCCACAGCTACCTGGCCAGGGTTTCTACCTGGAGCGTTTATCCTGCTCTCTACTCACCAAGAACCCGGAGCTCAGCTGCGGCTGTAACGAACTGCCTGGTCTGCGGTTTGTTAGCACGGCAGACGTACACCCCTGAGTGATGGGGCTGGCTGGAAGGAATGAGGAGATTTGTCCGGCCCAGCACTATCACATCTGTGGAAACAGGCTTTCCATCTGCAGGAAGAAACGTGCACAAATGTGAGAGGGAGCCCCAAGCTGCCCTTTAGGAGGGCTTGTAAACAACGTGTCTACCAGAGTCAGGATCACAGCTGGGGAGCAGAGAGACCCCAAAATCCCAACCCCCAGCCCGGAGGAGGATTCCTGCTGGGACATTCCTCAGTGCTTGACTGAGTGTCAGCCAGCCCAAGCCAACATTGGCCCAAGGTTTAGTTTAGCCTGTAATAACTGGAAAAGTTCTGGTTTGGATCAAAACAGTCTCTGATGCCTAGGGTGTGCCTGCAATGAGAGCCCCTAGGAATAGCACATTCAAAGGAAAGCTATGCTAACACAGGTTTTGGAAAAGCTGCTGGATCTGCCCGCTGACCCCCATGCACGAACACACACACCTCCTCCCCTCACTCGATAATGCAAATGTCAGCAAGAGCACCGAATCACTAACAACTCAGGGGTTCTTCCCTTCTCTGTGTTCCTGATGTGAAACCAAATTTACTGAGCTTCCCGATTCATTCTTTGCCCCCAGCTTGGCTCCTGATCTGTAAGGTATCAGGACGGCATTCTCCCTGGGGCTCTGGTGCTCGGGTCAGAGACCTGGGTCACAAGCTGCCCTCTCCCCATTCTTCTGGCTAGATGCTCAGCACTGCTGAGTAGGGAAGAAGGAAAGGGTGGCTCCAGCCCCCTAGCCAGAAGCTGAGCCATCCTTCTACAACTTCAAATAGCCCTACGCTCCTCCACATGTCACGCAGTAGGTTGGTGCTGGGTACTGTTTATTCTCAGCATTGCTCTGATGTGAGAAACACGAGGACCATGATGGTGGTACCACTGAATGAGTGTGGGTGAGCAAAGCCAAGAGCTGGGGACAGAGTATCGGCAAGGACAGTCCGGCCAAGGAAAGGCTCAGATGGGAGGTCAGGAATCCATGGCCACCTCTGGCACAAGTTAGCAGAGTGGGAGAGCCAGCCCATTTGTGCAGTACCTGCACAACACCAGACGTTGTCCCTCTCCACCTGCAGAAGCATGGATGTCCTTCAGACAGCAAAAACTCAGTACTCGCCTGCCTTTGCCTCTCACGGATTCAGATGAGCCTGTACCTTGAGACAGGAGCAAGCTCTCCACCTCCACTGTGTGCAGCTGCACCTACTTAGCACCATCAGCAGGGAACGCAGCTGAAATCAGACCCTCTGACCCCTCCATCCATTTTTGGGGGTCTTCAGGTGGCCTCACAGTTCAGTGGCTGCATGCTCAGAGGAGTAAATCTGTGCACCCCACTTGTACTGGAGCAGTTTGAAAATCTGATTCCAGATGGTAGCAATTAGCTGACACCACCAAGGCTGGCAAGAGCCAAACTGGCAACCTGGTGGTACAATCCTCAGTGTTACCTACATGACTAATCGCCCAGTAACCCAGCCTGCTCCTTAATGACGTCTTGGAAAGAAACAGGCTTGTTTAACACAGAATTGCACTTTTAAACCATCTTTTCTAACTGAAGAGTCCACACCAGGAAGCAGAGGGGGACCAAGCAAACATTTGAAAATAAAGCATGCAAGGAACTGTTTCACCATCCTTTCCCCCTTCTTCCTCTTCTTCCCCCATCCAAAAAACTTTCATAGTGATAATTAACTCTAATAATATCTGCTCTACTATAGGCATTAGTAGGTCTCGGTAAAGCAGTAAGTGATCTAGCATGGGAAAGCTGAGTATTTGTAATTGTGAAGTGCACAGGACAAAGCAGAAACATTTCTGCCCAAAGATTTGTTCCTTACTGATTAGATTTCCAAAGTTGTATCCTCTGAGATATTTTCGCTCCTTTTTTGTGGGGAAGAGGAAATATTTATATACACTAAAATCACTGCCTGTGGACAAGTCTGGGCTGAAGACCAACCACAATAAATGGTTACAGGGGAAAGGAGTCTTAAATCGTGACCCAGATTTATGAAAATGACTGAGAGCCTCTTCTGAGGGAGATTTGACTCCTGAGCTGAGAAAGTCTTCAGTCAGAGCCTCTGAAATACATCTGATGGATGTGACACTGGGTGAAGTGACATTAGCATTCTACACATGATTTAGGCTATCAGCCCTGGGTAATGTATGCCAGTCTGGCTCACTTGTACACCTCTGACGAGACCTAAGCATCTTCTCAATCCTTCCGTTACCAATCTGACCACAGTAAGATTTTTCGAATAAAAACCTCCCAGCAACACTCCCAGCCGCTCCAACGATTAACAGATCTTACCATGTTTTATAATCCCGCAAAATAATACAAGTTACTTCTCCAGTGCAATGGCAGATTACACAGAATTCCCACTACCCTCTGAGTCCCCAGAGGAGTGGTATAGACCTGACACCGTCTCATGACCTTCACTGCTCAAGCTCATACAATGAGGATGACTAATTTAGATCAAAAGGCATCCAGGCACTAGAACTTCATATATTTCACAGGTCAAACAGCTATAAAGTGAGTTGCTTGCTTTGTAACCTTCTAGATTTAATTAGTAATTCCAGTTTAGCAAGGATACCCTACACTGTGACACTGCCTGCATCATTAGGTACCAACATAACAAGCACCGTTTCTGTCCCACAGATTTTTCTGGTTTTTAACAGATTTTAAAAATAAGCTGTCCACAGGTTCCTCCTGACAACAAAAGCTTAATTCTGTCCCTCACACTCACCCTGTCGTATCCAGGAGACGAAGGGGGTGGGATCGGCAGCTGCCATGCACTCCATCACCACGCTCTCCCCAGCCACCACTGTGGTATTCTCTGGAGCTGCGACGATGGTGACATCTCCTCCTGCTGGCTGGGAACCTAATGTCAAAAAGAAAAAAGAAAAGTCTGTCCTTCCAAATTGCAAAAACACAGGATGTAGAGCCCAGACACTCTGGCCATGCTTCCCCAGGTAGTCTCACAGGTGGTAACCGCCCATGCCTAGTTGGAGGAGAAAAGCAGGTCTTGTTTTTACATGACCACAGTATTTTTGTGAAAGAAATGAATAAGGGGATGCCCTGCAGATTTACTCTAAACATACTGGCCCTAGTAAAAATTAATATCAGGATTTTCAAATGGAAAATAAATAGTTTCAAGCCAGCACCTTCATCGACTATTGCTAAATGGATGTTTGTTAATTAGATGAAATAAAACACCGCTATCCCCAAACAGAGCAACACAACATACCCTTTGTCAAGGCAATGTAACAGCTCAGAAAGAATCTAGTGACCTGGTTAAAGAAATTCTAACATCCAGATGCTGTACTGTAAACCGCAACAAAGAGAGGTCAAACCTCTGTGTCCAGGCCTTCACCTGACGGCACAAAGACTACATCAGTCATCACACATCTGGAGGACAGAGCACTCTTTAGCTTAAACGTGCACAGACGAACAGCCAACATGTAAATCAAGCAACATTTACAGGAAGGTCTATAGGCTGCACTGCACAATGTCCTGAGAACAGGATGGGGATTTTTTGCTTGAAATGAACCTTCTGCCTGTGTCTGCCCACCGCTGAGCAGAGGTTAAGGGAAGGTTACGGAAATGCCTTTGCAGTGGCCAAATTTCTGTTGTCAGATGAAAACAACCGGAGCACTCTTGAGCAGAGCAGACTGTTCATGACCCTCAACAGTAGCAACCCTCTTCCTTCCAGCTCTCCCAAATATGTCTAACTCTGAGGGACACTTTTGTTGTTGTCCTCATGAAGGAAGAAATAACTGCAGAGGAGTCAAAGAGTACAAGTAATGCTTAGGCCTGCTCCAGGTGCTCCCATGATTTAGCAGATAAAGTTGGTAGCAGCAGCTCTCAAACAAATAAAAGCAGGAGCTTTTTGCACAGCGTGCAGTTAAATTCACTGTCTCAAGATGCTGCAGAGTTCAAAACCAAGAGGTTCAGATGAGCTCATGAAGGACAACTGGGACTGTTAAATAGGAAGGTCTCACTGAAGTCCTCAGCCCAAGATGTTCCCACATCCCTGACTGTCAGATGTGAGGGAGTTGTCCAAGGAAAGCACCATGTCCTTCCTGCCCAGTTTTTTTTTACATACTTTCCTCTAACATCTGCTGTGGTCACTTTTAGAGATGGCACTGCAATGGCTGAACCTCTGGCCTGACCCACACTGGCCATTCATGTGGCATCCAAGCAACACTCATTGATACTTGACTTTCTTGCGAATACAAACCAGAGGCCTCAGCCCGCAGGCCTGCCTGCACAGAAGGAAGCTACACACTGCTGCACCGCATGTCCTGCGCTCGGCTATCTCCAGGCTTGTTGCCATTTACTCTAGCGCAGAAGTCTTGCCAAAGACAGTGGTTCAACACTGAAATTTTCTTGCAGTCAATACTTGCATGAAAGGGATTTCCATCTGTAGTATTACATGAGTATAGTTTAAAAGGAGCTGGCAAAATCCCTGAGGCACCAAGGGAAAACGGGAGAGAGCAGCAGCCAGTGCTTGTCCAGCAGATGGAAGCAGAGACCAAGGAGCGCCTGCAGTCCCCTACCTGGGGCAACAGCTGGACCACGCTAAAATGCAACGCCAGCCCTGGGCAAACACCAGCAAATAAAAGCTGCCATGGGGCGTGAAGCAAAAGCCAAGCCAGCCATCCTCCTTCCAGTAGAACAAGTGGACTACACAGAGGGCCTGGTGGGTACAGGCACATACAATCCTCTTTGGTGCTCACAGCACGGTGCGGGCTGGCCAGGGCTTTGCTACACTCACATTCGTTAGCGGTTCACATCGTTCATGCCTACAGACACTTTCGGCCTCGCAGCCATCATGTCCAGCTGCAGCAGGACAAGTTGGGGGACAGAACAGGGACAAGAAGAAACCACATCAGACTATGGATTCAGAGGCCTCATCGACAAACAGATCAAAGTCCTGGCTGCTCCTAACTGCAGCGTCAAGGCTGGGCTTGAGAACTACTGAGACAGAAAATGTAAAAACAGGCATGAGAGCTTCCACAACAGGCACGTAAGCTGAAGGATCAGAGAAATGCAAGGCTCTTTGGAACAAGCAGCTTTCTTTTAAATCCAGCTCCAGTTCAGCAAAGCACTAAAATCCACAAGTAATCATCAGTCCTGCAAATCAACTGAGTGCAGGGACTGCAGCAAGACCCAGCTGGATGGATGAGGCTGCGCAGCACATCGCTAATGTGAGGCCTCTACCCTTTCTCCACCCGATACAGCAGACAGCAACAAGGCAACACTGGAGAAAGAACAAGGAGAAGAAGCTTTCCAGCCAGGATTTGGAAGGAAACACATGAGAAAGCACCAGAAGCAAAGGAAAGGGCTTTTATATCAGCCACTACAGGGAAGGCCACAGCGCTGGGAAGACACTGGAGAACCCAACAAGTTGCGATGAGGATGGTTTTAAAGAGTGAGTTGGGAAAAGAGGTGCAAAGGAGCCAGGTGGGGAGTAGCTCTCTGCTGAGGGACTGGCAGTAGGGCTGGACGTGGTAACACCTTTCCACAGACCACTGGCTCAGGCCCCGCTCACCCTGTGCGAGGCTCAGCAAGCCTCAACTGCCCACCCTGGAGACCCGTCACCCATCGTGGGGTCACGGCAGCTTTTGATGGAAATGAACAGGGCAGCAGCCTACACCCCAGGTCCTGGGAGCAGGAATATACGGGAACAGACTTCCAGCCTGCCACGGGAATGAGCTTCTTTACCCAACACTACCGGCTGCCCGAGACATGGCTGAAATGCGTCCGTGTGCATAAAGCTGTCCTTTTCTGTAGTGCTGGGGGAAAAAATAAATCTAGAGTAAAAAACACAAGACTAGCCAGATGGCAATATATTCCTTGCCAGATTTCCAAGCAGCTTTCTGCACCAAGCTTAGGGCAGAGGAAGACAGAAAGCTCCTCAAACCCGACTTAAATGCCCGTCTGTTGCATTCAGGTGCATGGCCCCAGGTGCTGGCAGGCAAAGGCACCTTACAGGTTATAAAAACTTCATGTGAAGGCACTTGTCCTACATCACTCGGTCCCTCAACAGCTGCCTTGTAGTGCTGCCAGTCACTAGGAGAGGGATTTTACGAGCTGCACAAACCCTCACTCTGAAATGGTCCCAGCTCGTGGCTTAGCAGAGCTGCCGTTAAGTGCAGCTGTAAAGGCACAGGCTATAGCATCACCCTTCCTTGGCGCCTTGCATTTCTCCTGGCTGGGGAAAGACCAACGAAATGCCTCACCACCCTCACTCTGAACAGTCCCGCAGCAGCACCACAGGCC
>NW_009646608.1:1388952-1413788 GCF_000708025.1 Charadrius vociferus | reverse complement strand
CCAGCCAGCAGGAACCGGGCCTGGAGACCCTAAGGGCCGACAACCAGCTACGTATCGGCTCCATACTTACTCTGCAGAAGGTAGAAAGAGAGCTGATATCAGGGCTTCCTGACAGTCAAACTCAAGGTCCCTTTGACAACCAAGAGCGGTAACAGCCACAGGGATCTGTAGCTGAAACATCCATTTCTGCTTCCTTCTCCCTCGGCCAAAACTCTGGTTTCAGCCTAGAAAAACTATTGGGAAAACATATTAGCCCAGACACCACATCTATTTGTCGCTGATTATTTTTGAAATTATATTACAAAACCAAACAGTTCTGCTTGCTTTCCCAGTACATTCCTGGGTGTGTGCATGGATGAATGCCCCATACACCTCTTGCACACACAAACGAATTTCTCTCCAGCTTTGTATTTCACTGCGGGTCTGTGAGAGCGAGCCTACAAGTCAAGCTCCTCTTTAAAATGACCCCCCCTTTAGAGTACGTTTTCCACCTGCTGTCTCAATAGACTGGTTGGACAGGATGGATCGCAGGTTAACTGCTATGGTTTCGTTTGAAGAGTTCCCAAGAACAGTACTAAACTAACCAGGAAAACCTCCACATAAGGGATTCCAACAAACACCAAAGAGTAAAACCACTGTGAGTTTTTTGTCTCCGCTGCCATTAAAATAATTTCAGGTCAAGAGGGAATATTGTTAGAACCAAAGGAAAAAAGAGCGGCAGTTTCCAAGACATCTTTCTCTGCCTGAACAAAACAGGTCACTGACTGCACCTGCGCCATGCTGTCCGTTCTGTGGTACTAAAAGCTTTCACAGTGCTGCTATTAAAAACTTGGGCTTTGAGATTTCTCCCCCCTCCCAGCTTTGTTTTGTCTCTCCAAGCAGCAAAGCTGCTCTAGGAAAAGCTTTGCACAGCCCAGGGCACAACCTGTGAATTCGTAACAAAACCTGCCATCGCTGATGGCCTTTGTGGACTTTTTGCCCTTCTGAATCAGGCTGATCAATTTTACCCTCTTTTACCGAAAAAAACACCCATAGGGTGCCAAACACGGCTCTGGGATGACTCCAAGTAGTGCACTAAGACTGAGAGAAATCCCCTGGGCACTGAGAAGAGTTAGAGATGAAGGCCCTTTTCCTGCACAGTTCGTCAACCCGTGGGCATGCCTGTGTTTGCACAGGGAGACAGTAAGGGTGCAAGAGCACAGATCAAGAGATGAGGCTTACTGATAATCTGCAGAAATATTTCCAAATATTCGCCCAGCTTTTACTGTTTATGAAAGACTCGCTACAGCAGACTTCTCAGTTTATGAGATTTTCCACTTTCCTATCATGAGACAGGAAAGTGAGGCCAAATTCAGGTGCTCCACTTTTTCGTACCATTGCTCTCACGAGCATCTCGCAGCATCTGGAGGCGGGTTCCAGGGCCAGGTGATGGGCAGGCACAGAAGAAATACAACACATCGCTTACGATCAAGCATAGTATCAAACCGAAAGGAGGTGGGGAGGGGAGCGCAGGGCACCTTGAGACAGCAAGCGGGCATGCCGGAGAGATCTCAGCACACAGGCTGCCTAACCTCTAAAAACCCTATCTGTATCGTTTCAAAGCGAAGGGGGCCTGTGAGCAGGGATGTGAAGGGAGGCACCACGGGGAGCTGCTTGGGACAAAGCTCAAAATGTTTATTTGAAGTTGTAGCGTGAGTTATAACATACACAAGTGACTTCAAACTCCAAGAGTTTACAACTTGCGTCTGCCTCTAATGCATCCAAAATTCATCAGTTATCCTCTCTCACCTCCCTGCTCCTGTTATGCAGAGTATCAGCAAAGAATTCAGGCAGTGCAACAGGAGGAAAATGGTTTTTGTTCAGCCAATTTGTGATAGTCATTTGCAGGGACAAGAGGATGACTTCTTGGACAGGAACTAACACCTTTCTCCTGACTCCATAAACACCCTGCCTTGGCGAAAGTGCTGGAAGGTTAAACACGACTTGCACGGTGCCACATTCAGCTCTCAGCTGTCAGCAGTTCGAGATTTGGAGATAGCCAACAATCAAGCAACAATCTTCTGTTCTGTGAACTTTCTCACCCTCTCTGGAGGAGGAGCATGAAACTTTATTCATCCCTGAGAGCCTCCTCTGGGAATAGATTCTAGCACCGAGCAGCTGTTCATTAGAGAAAGTCAATGCTGTCACTGCTGTTATTCTGCAGACAATAAAGGAGCAAATTACCCATTGCAAAAGCACACACCTTCAAAAATGCAGGCGCTGTGTTTGCAGAGCATGTCCTACTCCCACTCCCTAGCTCTCAACCTTTTCTCAGACAACTCACAGACCTCCTGGACTGTTCAGGGAGAAAGCTGACAGCAGCCACGGAGGAGAGAAAACATCCTCCACAAATGCCTTCCTCCTCCCTTTACACTTTCCTGGAAATTTATGTACAATTTATTTCTACTTCTGGGCTAGACCCAGGACAGGAGATAACTAGCACATAAAATCTCTAGGCAGGACGGCTTGTCTAACCATATCCTAACACTTTGTCACATCTGCTTTGGGGGCAACATAAACAATGTCAGATCTCAAACCTGAGCACGCTTAGCAACAAGCATTTCTTCTTTTGTAACTGTTCTCTGATCACAGCCACATACAGCTTTGCAAACAGGAAAGCAAAGCAGCCACGGAAGGACTGGCACCAGTGATATTCAGAAGTGGCAAGAGATGTTGCGTGCTGCCCTTCCGACACCCTACAATTCAGGCTTCCCCAGAGTATCTCAAGTCAAACGCTGCCTCCTCTTCTCCCCAAACACAGCTCTTGCAACAACACAACCTTTCCAAAAGTTACCACTTGCGCTTTTTTCGGTTTTTCTTCCACCTTTGCCATACCAGTCCCTGTGGCAGTTTGGATTCAGGTTCTGTTTTCCTCCGCCACCAAAGCTGGGGAGGGATGACTTTTGGTTACAAGATTATGGGCTCAATTCACTGACCATTTGGTACTGCTTTGATGGTTCTCAGCTTTGAAAACCCCTCCTCTGCAGAGGATCAGCCTTTGGTTCAAACACCTTGCAGCAGCTTTTAGATGCGTGCCCCAGCAGAAACTCCAGCACTGCCACTGCTTGGGTACTGGGACCACAAAAGTTGTCCCAGTGCAATCTGGCAGCACCAGTGTGGCTGTGTCAGTGCACAACTTGTCTTGGAAGGGAGGCTGAAACCGAACCCGGCTTCTATTGCAAAAGTGACACTGTATTGGCGTAGCTGTTTTTTTCTGCCCAATAATACAAATGAGCTCAGTAAATCAGTTTTGTATTGCCTTTTTACCTCACGTCCTAAAAACATTTTATAAGTGGTTATGCATTTGTCAATGCAAACATTTAATTGAAAAGCTGAACAGGGAAGAATTTATCTCCATGTTTTGGAACGGGGACAGAGTCTCTCCCTACTTACTAAGTTAGTGCTGCAGCAGAGCAGCTACACATCCTTTGTCATCTTTAAAGCAACACACAAATAAACATGCATAAAAATGAAAACAAAGAAGTTCGATCACTTTCTTAGTGCTATTAAGAGACCTCCACATACACCACTTATATCTCAAACTACTATCACAAATTCCCCAACAGGGAAGTCAGCAAACAGATCCCAAAATACACAGTACAACCTACACTTCTAATAGCAGGCACAAAACCTGCTCCTTTAATGTCTGCATATACGTACAAGCAAAATGGAGAATTTAATAGATGAAATACACTTATATGATTTTTAAAATTAAAAAAAAAAAAAAAGAGAGAGCTTAATGAGTTTGGATGAGGAGTGTTCTTTTACTACCTGGACACAGTCCTCAGACCAGCACCTGCCATAGCTGCTGGGGTCTCTCCACGGAGCATATTTCACGCCGAGTGTGTCAGACGGAGCTGCTCTCAGAACTGTTTTTCACTTGGCTTGAGAAGCAGCCTGTTCAACATTTTCCCCAGCCCTGGGTCCTGTGTCTGGAAGCCTGGGGAGCACACGGATCCCAGTCCAGACAGGCAGAGGGGCCATCAGGCAGTCCTCTTTCATTCCCCTTGACTTCTTTATACAGCTGACAGATTTCAGCTCAGAAATTAAATCCTTTAATGTACTAGCTCAGCCACAAGTTGGCACCCTGAACTATATGTAACCAGAAGCCCAGAAAGAGGCTAAGCAGTGGCAGGTTTCCAGGAACTGCCTTGGATTTTTAGGGGGCTCCTCCCCCACCCCAAACCCTTGAGCCTTCAGGATATGGAGTTTTACATGTCCAGGGAACGTTTAGCTCTGCTGCAAAGCAGTCAGAGTGTGCTTTGCCCACCATTCCACCTCCTGTGAAGCTGTCAACATTGGCTCTCTGTTTGCGTACATGCATTTGGAACTGCTCTTCATGACGCCAAAAGGGACAAGAGCCAGCCAGACTGCACGACGAATTCCTGCTCGCTTCCCCAGCAAGCGCTTGGAAGTGCCTACATTTGCACTGCTCCGAGCGGGAACCAGGCAAAATAAACAGGAGGTGCTATGCCGACAGCCGCAGCCACGCAGCCCTGTAGCCCCACTGCACAGAGAGCTGCTGCTGCTTACGAGAATTAGGGCTCTCCTGGTTTTCTGCTGCAGGCCCAAGTTAGCCAAAGGGTTGGAGACCTCAGGCCACCCACCTGAATCCTCAAGAAGCCTGAAGACATGTCACAAAGTTTCTGGGAGGCAGAAGCAGCAGACCACAAGCTGGAATGTAGCAGAGGGAAAAGGAAACCCAAGCTTAGGGCCAAGAGGACACTGAGACATATCAGAAGGACTGTGTTAAAGCATCATTGAAAATGTCACTATTTCAGATAATAGCTATTAATTAATAAGCCTTTAACCATTCTTAGCACATTTTCACAGATCTTAGTGCAAACAAACTCCTTGAAGGAAAGTCACTCATACAGTAGTATTTAAGCCTCTAGATCAGATGAGAAGCCAATAAAAAAAAGAAGTGAAGAAAGGAGCAGAGGTACCCAAGTGTCTCTGCAGCAGTTTGGGGAATGGCAGAGCAGTCTCCCTGCCCTAACCCTAAGACCCAGACAGTTTATGTTACTCACGCTGAGCCCTTAAAGCACTGCAAGCCTCAGCCATTCCCCAGCAGCTGCCAGGAACACAGACGAGAAAGACGAAGGCTGCAAGAGAATGCTTTGCAAAGTTATCATCGCAACAGGAACCACCATGCTATGCCACAGCTGACAACACTGATGCTACTGCAACACGCTGTTCTCAGCGGCACAAAGGGCAGAGACAGACCCCATCCTCAATTCAACCTGTGTTGCTCCAGTCCAGTCCTTAAACCTGCCTGGCTGCTGTGGGCACCAATCCTCCACACAGCTCCAGCACTGTGACTCAGCTCTGATCAGCCCGGACGATGTCCCAGCTTCCCAGCAGGTCAAGGCTCTGGTCCAGTGGTTCAAGACAAAGAGAGTGTGCCCTGGTCTCTGCCACTAACTCACTGTGCTGCTGTGAGCACATCTCAGCATCTCCATGACTCCTTCTGCTCAGATTTTGGAACATATCTAATTCACAGAAGTGAAGGTGCAAAAGTAATAGCCAGAAAACATCAGAAGACCCTTAACAAGAGTCACAGTATCAGAGATTTAATATAAACACTCCCTCAAGTCAGTAAACACCAAATGGCCCTGGAGACCTAAGTTTTCCAATCTCTGGGATTCAGTGGAAGCATTCCCACACTTTAACCATCATTACACCAGCTCTCTCTGTCACTTTCCTAGGCCAGCACATCACCATCCAGGATGATGCAGGAGAAGTCTCCAAGAAAAAAAAGCTGTCAGGCAGGCAAAGATACTCTGTTACTTCTTGCGACAGAGATACTGTCAACAGAAGACCCTTCTGGCTCACAGGTCACAAGCCCCAGAACTCCTCCTTCTCAGTCACCTCACCTTGTCTTAGTGACTGGAGCCATTTCACTCCAGTAACTTTCTTCTTGTGCTCAGAAGCTGATGTTTCCCAGGGGCTGACACCTATTTCATCAGATCTATTTGCAATTCAGATTTATTTGCAACATCAGATCTATTTGCAATTCACGAGAGCAGAGAGGGAACAGGCTGGAGGCCCTGGGCTGTGCAGAAGGATACAACCCTTCTTTTAGACCCAGGCTTGTGCTCTGCCCCATTCCCTCTGTCAGTGATGACCGTTCACATTACTGTCATGCACAGCTTTGAAAAGAGAAACATTATGGGAAGCCACCTCGTAGCGTGGTCTCCCTGATGCCAGGTATGCAGAATGCTTCCTACAAGCTACGCTTCAAACACACAACATGCTGGGAGCCTACAGTAACACAGTCTGGCAGCAAACAAAGACTGCCAACTTGGAAGGAAGAACTAAAAGCAGATGGATGCATCTGCATTCACTGAGGACAATGCAAATCTGTTTTTCTAGGAAAAGTCTGGAAGGAAAGCTGGCTTTCCATGGGGAAAGATCGTTAGTGATATCCACGGAGTCTGTCAAAGCCCTTTGGCTGGACACTTGCTGAGTGCTGCAGAGAGCCCTGATCTGTCTAAGGCTGTACCTGAAGACACGGTGTTTGGTAACACCGCCTGCCCCTCCTTATCCCATCCTTTTTCTCTTTTCCTGCTTCTCACTCTTACCCACAATCCATGTGGCATTGCCCGTCGGCTGCACTGGAAACAGAGTTGGGCAAGAGCATCTCTCAGTTACTGAAGGCAAAGTTCCAGCTGTGTCCTGAGCGATCCCTGGCATCCGAGATATCCAAGTGCGGGCTCAGACCAGCACGGCTGAGCTCCTGACTCAGCCTCCCCCATGATCTGGGCCGACTCACCCCATTCTTGCTCCTTAGCACCACTGGGCCTGTTGACACTAGTGGGTCTTTGGGAAAAGGGAAAAGCCTTCTCCATATGTCTATCCCATGTCAGCAAAGCAACAGGACTGTGAGCTTTGCTATGCCTCTGGACACTTGCAACATCTTCACTCAAGCTGTTAGGATGCTGTAAGCACCGTAGGGCACTGCTACCCCTCGACCTCAGAGAGCTACTGAGGCTCTGCTGTAACACATACAATTAATAATTAACAAGTGCCATCAGGAACCCAACCACATCAACTTTCCTGTCCCGCAGCCCATTGCAAGCTGCTGACCTAATTATGATCTCTATTCTTAGCTCCGTTCCAGCCCCACTGAGCAGGCACAGCCTGTTCAGTACCCTCCAGGAGAGGCCAGGTGTGATCTCTGCAGTGCAGATGTGCTGATGCACCACAGGGTTACACCACCACCAAAAGACTCTCAGAAGAGAGCTGAATGGAGCCTACTGCTTAAATCCTGCTTCAGTCTGAGCCTTACCAAACACCAGCTATTATTTCTGGAAGCCTCCAAAGCACAGCAGATCTGGATTAATAAGAGATGCACGTGGAGAACACTGGAGGACCGCAAACCATCTCTGAATCACGCCACCTCTAGTCTTCAGGAGTCGGAGACAGAGCTGCCCGTTAACACATGAGCCGGGCCATATCTGACAGCTCCAAACATCATGCATAGCCAACGCTGCGTGTGGAAGAGACCGGTTTCCCCTCAGGACCTGGAAACAGCTCACCTATTCCCAGCCGTGCATCCCTTGTTCTGCTCTATTATCCTTGACACCTCTGTTGCCTCTCACTTCGGTGCCAATCCCGGGCTTAGCTGTTCTGCTTAATGGGAGGCGAGGACTCTGAATTTTGTATCAAACCCTCTGTCACCACAGGCTGCTAGAGCTGTCAGGAGCATGGCATATCATAGCCCCACCGAACTTCACAGACAGCTGAGCTGAAACTCCCCCTCCGGCTCCTGGGAACAGGCTGCTGACACTTGAGCTACAAGAAGCTTTCCCGCGGTGATGTGAGTGGTGCGATGCATGCTGGCCCCGTACGAACTCCAGCCAAGGCGAAAGCTGTGTATTTGGGTGGGTGCCTGACGCTTGTCTGCACCAGCCCTTCAAGAGTTTCACCCAAAATCGGTGGTCTCAATCCTGTTCCATGCGTGCTTGAAATCACCGGCATTGCTGGGCTCGCTAAAAGGGAGACGGAGGGAAAGTTTACAGCTCATGTTAGGCAGAAGGTCACTTCTAGCTTTAAAGATCTATGCATTAAGCTAGACATGCTGTACATCTCCTCCTTGATCTTGCCATTCTCTGAATTCACACTTACTGTGGTTCGCTTAGCACCCTCTGCTATAAAGGAGGATCAAGAGCATTTTACAGAATCCAGCAGATGCATTATGCAAACAGCTCCAGATACCTGCCGCCCAGGAAACCAGAGCTTTGAAACACACATAAACAGAGTCCTCATGGCTGAGCTTTTGCGATGTCAAGGGGAGAGCAGTTCCCTGCTTATCTGCTAGTAAAGCGAGAGACCAGAGGGCAAAGAAAAACAGGATGCTAAAAGAAGAGGGGGAAAAGCAACAGAGGTCTGTGCCCAGCAGAACAGGCACAAGGAACGGGAACACAGCAGTTGCAGTCTGGAACTGGGATGTCCCCTTCTCCAGAGGTGAAGCATCATTTGCTGTTTAAATCAACTACTCACAGTAAAAATACAGCTGCCTTATCCCACCCCATGTTTTCTCCCTACACATTTCCATGACCCTCTTGCCTCCTAGAAGCACAGACTTTAGCAGCCTCATGTGCCCACAAACACAGCTGTCTAGAAGCTCTCTCCCTGCAGTTCTGTCCCCACAATGCAAGACCCTGCTGCCTCTGCCACCCGGGTTCCTGCTGGAGGAAGACCACCCCGGACCAGGTGGGACCATCACCCCGCTCTGGTTAACACTGCCCTTTGCCATCAATGGCAGCACCCACAATGGGATGGATACCCGGCTGTGGTCAGGGAGGCGAGACCAGAGCAGCACTAACCCAAGTCTGAACTTCCTTATTCCTAGATTGCACGGTACCCGTGTTCAAAGCTGCGAGGGGAGCACAGCACGTGTCATCAGGCCTCAGGCTGAGTGCCAACCCAGCATCCAGCACGTCATTCGCACATGCAGGGACTGAAAATCCACTTGTGGTAACAGCGCGTCTGTTTCTGCGAGGTGGTGGCCAACTGCGAGTGCTGCTCACTTCATCATTACCTTCCCCTCGATCCCCAAAGCTCATCCTGTTCCATCGCTGTGTTTTCCTACAGCCCTTTGCAGCAGGAACCACCCAGGTTCCAGCACCCAGGGTCAGGCTCTCCCCTGGTACCTGCCAGTCACTGCAATACAAACACCAAAAGAACAGAAAAGGTGAAGGTGTTTCAGCTGCCTCCAAGCTCTGTCCCTGTTATCATATTTCATACAAATATTTGGCTGAAAAATACATTTCCTGGGACACTGCTGCAGCAAGCTGCTACAACTGTCAACGTAAATGATGTTCTGCCAACGGCAATCTCACAGTGTCATCTCTAATAACACAGCACTAAATCCCAGCTCACAGGGGACGTGCTCATCTGCTGGAAGACTCTTCAGTGGCACACTGAGCCCAGACCTCAGCCCTGATGTACCTACGCCCACCGCCTTGATCTGGTCTTCCCATTCCTGCATTTATTGCAGCAGAGGCACAGGATCACGTGGAGCACAACTGTTGAGACCGCTGCATGAATATCACCGCAGAGATGTTTTGTTGGTGCTGGGGAAAGGCTGTTGCATATTCTGATTCAGCCTGGTGTGAGGCAAAAGGTTTTACCCATATACCAGAGTGACGTGTCACAGCAATCACAGCTACTCTGCACACACAGATCAGGAGTAGGGTGCAGAGGACACAAGGAAGAAAAACCCCACACCCACAATTAGGTACATATCTGCATCTTCCTCTGCAAGTGCACCGTGATGCCCACCTCACCTGAGCAGATAGACCTCCAGCATGAAATGCCCACAATCACTCTCCAGACTGACCCATCGCTTCTAAGAGGGCAACTCCAAGCCTATTACATTATCCCTATTTACAGAGGCAGAAATTAAAGTGTTAAGGAACTGATTTTCCTCTGTAGCCCAGACAACAGAGAGGAAAGGAAAACCCAAGAGTCCTGGCTCCCAGGACCACATTTTGTTGGCTCCGATGGTTATTTGTGCTGCACTACGGATGTAAGCCACTATGTGAGGCAAACACATAGCAAGAGATAGTTCCTATCCCCAAGAAAACACACAAAGAACAAGCATGTGCGTGACACGGAAGGGAAAAGTGAAGTGACAGGCCAGGTGACCTCCTGAGACCACACAACAACACGTTCCCCAACACTTTCTACTACTCTTCTTTGAGAGCCGCTTTATGAAGCATGGCAGCACTTCCTTGTGTATGCCAAGGACCTGGGAACACAACCAGGACACACAGAGAATTGACTCTTTATATATGAGTTCAGAGTGGGGCTTCAGAGCCTGCTTTCAGAAAAAGGAGCTATAAGAAACAGACACAGCCCCGTCGAGACCTGACCCCAAGCAAAGGCAGCACACACAGGTGAAGCGCCTGGGAAAAGCATCCTGCAGCCAGGTCCTAATGCCCTTTTTGGCAGAGAGCACAGCAGGGCTGCAGTGTTCATTCATCATCTGCCCAGGTGAGGGGTGAAGGGACAAAGCTGTCAGATGTGTCCAGCGCTGTCCGCTGGGGAGCAGTGGAGATTCAAGGGGAAAATCCAAGTTATCCCTATTTTGACAGCAGGCTCTGTTTCAGGGCTGCGTGACTGTATCCTACTCTCCGTCTGCTCTCTTCCCTTCCAGCTTAAAACGCCGCTTCCCCAGGGAACGTCTGGAAATTTGCACCATGAAGTCTGCACAGCTGAAACATCTGCAGCGCTTACAGCAGCACCATGCACCGTCGCGCTCTGCCCTGCCTGTGCAAGGCCAGCCTGTGTTTAGCCACTGACCCACAACACAGCCTTCCCCATGTGATGGGGAAGTCACATCGTCAAGGGAAACGACACCTTTGGGGGTTTTAGGCCATGCAAATATGACAGAAGGGGGTCATGCTAATTGCTGCCTCTACTGGGAAAAGGCCTTTAATAAGGGAGATGGAAAAATTCCCAGCTATCGTATCAGGAACAAGGAGGAGAGGGGGGAGGAAAAGGACAACTGGGCAGAAGAGCTATAGGGAAACAGATTCTTTTGCTATGCACAGCTAGTTCACATCCAGTGTTGTCTGGCAGAAGCATGAACATGAGACGATCCCAGGCCTAAGTGCTGGCAACCCAGTGCAAGTGGAAATGTTTGCATTAGAACCAGCACGGCCCCAAAATCCATCACAAGCACACAGACTTGGCCAGCATCACATGGCACTGGGCAGTGCCATCACTGGGACACCAAAGCTGCAGGCACAGCTGGAAAGGAGACACTAGGTACCACTGCACAAACCTTTTCCACGGGCTTTGGCAGTGCAGTGGGACTGAAAGACTGGACTCCCATCTTACCTCAGCACAAACGATTCACTAGCCATCAGCTGGGAGGGAAGGAATAGTTTAGTTGCTCCTGCCTGCAGACACATAGGAGTTTGGTCCCTGAAATTTCCCAGTCAGTAACTCAATAGCTGTATTTCAGGCTATTGTTCTTTCGTTGTGTTTTTGTTGTTGGTTGGTTGTTTTTTTTTCCTCGGATTTTTTGTTTGTTTTGGTTTAGTTTGGTTTTATTTTTTACAACCAGCGAAGGATTTCTGCCTGACCAGGTCACTCCAACTACTGTCAGCTGCTTCTGAACAGGGAGAAAAGACTCCTCAAGCCAGTCCAGGCATCCAAAAATGTGCCTCTGATGGTGAAGTGCTGAAACAAAAAAGGATCAATACCATGCCAGTCACTCATGGAGGAGTTTGCAGCCTGCACAGGTCACTGCAGTTTCCCATCTGTCTCAGAGATACTTTTCCCCAATTATAAAAAAACCCAGAGATTTAAACAGGCATGTTTTTCATCACTATCAGCTCAATCTGGTGAAAAACTCAACCTCGCATATTTGTTTTTGCAGCCAGCGGGTGGTGTGGTGCTGCAGAAGCGAGATTTGGGTGAGAACTCCAGGCAGAAATCTGCTCAGGCCGGCTGGTGCTCCAGAAGGAACGCTTCCCATTTAACCTCTTCCATTGCCTCCATTTGCAAAGCAGATTAAACACTGCAGAGTCACAAGATACAGTTATGCAGAACGAGTTTTGATGCCAAGGACAGCATATTCACCTTTACAGCTTGATCAATATTACTTATCAATAGCGAACCAGACCCAACACGGGAGCTGTCTCTGGGTTGTGGAACTGCCCATAGCGAACGCTACCCTCGCCCCCGTGCTTCATTAAGCACACAGAGGATCTGGCAGGGGCTGGCAATTAGACACAGAGCATTCAGCCCCTCACAAATTCTCTGCAGATTCCACACAGATTACCTCCACGACACAATCCATTGATCAGAGGTGTATTCTCAGGCTCCACAGTTAATTACACTCCCTGCTGATGGATGAACAGCAAAGCCATCTCTGTGAAAATACACTGGTAGCAAAATGCCAAGCAACGCAATCCTAAACAAAGACAAAAGGGGCTGGGAAGGATTTCAGAGCTTTCAAGGTTAAAGCTGCCTACAAAATACACTGGGGTCAGCAAGAACAGGAGACAGACACGGCAGGGGACACTGTCCTGAGAGAAGGGACAGCTCAGCCAGACTTCCAGCTCTGGTGAATTTGCCCGCTTGCAGAATGGGGATTATACAACACTGGGGAGGCAGCCAGGCGTGCTGGGAAGGATGCTGGAGTCTGGAGATCCCCATGGCACTTACGCGCTCAGCTACGTTCTCATGTCCAGACTTGCCCACTGCTCTCTTGGATTACAGAGAAAAATGCACTTGGAGATGGAGGCCCAGATCGGGAGGTGAAGGACAGCTCACACCCAAAGCCTTGCTCCAATGCTCTGTGTCACCAGAAGAAATCCCAGCTGAGGCTGCTCCGAAATACCACAAAAATGTCTCTGGAGCCTACCCAACAGCAAAGAGCCAGCAATACGGACGTAGAATGCAACTCGGATGTCACTGTGCTTAACCTCCTCTGGATTCTGCTCGGCAACCCAAGGTAGACACAGCCCTGTCAACTACTCCAGCCTCCAACTATTTCTCTTGCTAGTTTGGGCAAGCATCTTCCTCTGTGCCAGCCTTCACTTGTCTTGCCATCCAAGGCCACTGGAGGTAAGATCGCAACAACACTGCACTTCCCCAAGGTGCAAGCAGGGTGCCTGAGCCCTTCTTGGGGTCCCACAGCATAAAGGAGTCTAGGGCTATTAAAATCCACCTGCTGTTACAATCCACCTGCAAAAGAAAATCCCTTGGTGCAGAGAGAAACAACCCCATTATTATTACTGTTGGCTGCCTAGTCCTGGGGCTTGGCAGAGCAGCCAGCTGTGACTCTCAGGTGGCAACACCTCCTAACCCAGCTTGCTTATCCTGCTTAAAAAGTTAAGAGAAGTCTTTATTAAAACGCTTTCGCTGCAAGTTTGGGCCAAACCCTGCCACGTGCAGAGCCATACCAGCAGGAGAGATCATCACCGATACCGCAGCTCAGCTTGCTATCCCACGCAATGGCTACGTGGCAGACGCGTGCCCAGGCCACCACACTCCTGCCTGCACCTTACCTTTTAGGACACTGAGGACTGCATCATTGCTGTAGCGTTTTCGGGCAGCATTGGTTGCCACGCAGTGGTAAGCCCCAGCATCACTCTCCCGCACATCCACGATTTGGAGGACACCATTTGGAAGAGTTATAAACCTGAGTGACCAAAAGAAAGAGCGTGAGACAGGCTACACCTTACCTGAGCTATTTATCAACTCAAAGCCCTTTTACCCCTTCTTTTTCTCCTGCAAATGTATTATGCACAGGTCCTGGTAACCACAGCAGAATTGGCCCAAGAAACCTTTAAGTAGCCCAGCTGGAGGTTCTTACAAAGCAGCAGGGACAGACCTATAGATCACCCTAGAGTCTTCACAACATAGGACAGGGTTTTGTGAGACCAGGCCAACAGGGCTTTGCTAATACAAACGAACTGTATAGTATATAATAACTACATACACACATGCACATTTCTACATGCAGATTTGTAGATGTCTCCAAGTGTACCAGTGCCTTCGCACACGCTATGGCCAGTTTCACCACTTGCTTTTCACAAAGGTTTGGCAGTCAAAGGAATAAAAAACATTGCAGGGAAGTCTGAACGTCATCTTTTTCCTGCCGCACCTCAAGAAGATGAAGGGACCAACTGACAAACAGCTGCACCTTCATGGTCCAAAGCAGCCAGGACACAGCGCCTGAAGCTGCACCATTCCTGGGTTGTGTTGATTGCTTTTGTTCTTCCAAGAGCTTCTGGCTTTCATAAGCTGACAACCTTACAGCCGGGCATTCCATATCCCCCCCATTTGCCCATGGGGTGCTACTGGGCAACACTTCCATGGACTGAAACGGCTACATGGCTCACAACATGAACACAATGCTTGCTGCATTATACTGAACAAAGCAGATGATTAGCAATTAGCATAAAAGTAGGAGCTGGCTGTCAGCATCTCCATTTTCTGCCTGGATTCCTAGATGGCAGCCTCTTTATTCTTGAATGCAAGGCGCAAAGCCTACGTGATCCTTTTTAATTATATATGAGATCCATTTTTAATTGCAAGCCTCTATAAACAGAGCTGCCGAGCTTTGACAGGCAGCTCTGGGTTATCAGTCTTCATTATGAAGAGGACACATTCAAAGGCAATTGCTAAGGGGAGGGATAGCAGCTATTCCACAGGAACAGCACAAAGACAAGTTATAAACATGCATGCCAGTCCTTCCATCCACAAAGATCCCAATAAGTACATCTGATAAGTAAAACTGTGGTTTTCCAGCTGTCGAGACAGCGGGAGTGCCATGAGCAAGAGTCATGGAACCAGGAGGACCTTAAGAGATCACCCATCCTGCGTTCAAGCCATGGTCACCAACAGCACACCTGCTGCTGCAAACATTTATCCTAAATCTGCCATAATGGAAATACCTCCCTTGCCCTAGGCAGTCTATTCCAGAGACAAATATCCCTGTTGCAAGTCTAGCATCTATCCTGGACCTCACTGGCTGCAATCTGAGCTCATTGCTTCTTGTCCTCTTCACAGCTGATAAGAAAAAGAAGCGCTAACAGAGCTCCTCCAGTGACCATACTGTCTCTAGCTACACAATCCTTCAGCCTGATTCAGGGACACAGACCTGCTGAAGCTTCCCACGTACACAAGGGCAACTGCCCGGCATCCCTAAAGCCATGCTCCCGCTACTTACAATGACACTTTTCTCAGGATCAAGCTCCAGAGACCTCAGAGGAGGTGGTACCCAGAAAGCCCTCATCGGGATGCCTCGTCAGGACTCAGGAGAAAGATGACAAATATTTGCATCCTCTCAGCTCTGTTGAGGGAAATCCTCCCACTGCGATAATATTTATTTTTGTCGTGCATCTGCTATTTGAGTCTGTAATTAATATCAACATATTTCAAACACTAGGCATGGCATCTCCCAGCCACAAAAAGACACTCCAATTATGTACCGCAGATTCACTGAGGCTGGGAAGGACCTCTGAAAATTGTCTGTGGTCTTTCCCCTCTCAGAGCAGAGTCAGCTACACCAAGTCGGTCAGGACAGTGTCCATGGTCACGTTCATCCAACACACCCAGCTTCTCTTGAGGGCAGAAAAGAAGCCACTGTGTTTCTAAAGAGAGCAGGAGCTGGAGGCAAGGGTGAGTGAGTGGGGGGACTCGATCAACACATAGGTCAAGATGGTCCTAGTAGAGATAGAGAGATCTACTTAATGCAGTACGACCTGTTGGGAAAGCACAACAGAGGTGAGCACTGCTCTCCCAGGGAAGGAAGAAGGGAAGAAAGGCAGGATTTCTCTATCCCCAAAGGGCGGTGCTCAAGAACTGAAATCAAGCACTGCTGCCTTGTGTCCAAATCCTGCAACCCTACAGCTCAGTGCGCTACACTGCATGCATAGCAGAGAACATTCCAGCATTAACAGTCTAATTCCCTTTCTTACTTTCTCCCCAACAAGCTGCTGGCACATCCTTCCTCACAGCCTTTTGAAGGTATACAAAACACACTAAAGCACCAGTCCTTGGGACAAGTTAGGAACCTGCAGCTTTGTTGCAGACTCAAAGTCTGCAAACATTTTTGCTCACGCCTCAAGAGCCGTGAACGTGAGCCATATTAAGGCACTCTTGAGACAAGACAGAAGTAAACTCTCCACACAAACAAAACCCTTACTTAGCCAAAATGTGGAAGATACTGTGCTTGCAGACCATGGGATCTGTAGGGTATGTGTTTATGTGCAGACCTCTAAAGACCTCCAGTTCTTAGCAAGTACTCATGTTGGCCCTAGCAAAAATAAACAGCAATTTGGAGCCTGGTGTGAAACCCAGCCAGCACCCAAAACAAAGAAGAGACTACGCCAAGAGATGTAGCACACACCCCAAAGTAACTGCAATCTAGAGAAATCCTGCAAGCCACCTCTCAGCAGCTGCTGCAGATTTAAGACCGTATTTTTTAAAAGTACTTCAGAGCCAGAACTGCAAAGCACTTGTGTGCCTTACATGAAAGTTAGATTTTGTCCTGAACTTCAGCAGGGCAGGAAAGGTATTCTGCAAACACTATTGAGCACTTTTCTACCATTTGGGTTGTCTAAGTAATTTTTAAGCTCAACGTTCAGCACTTTCAAGGTGGCACCATGCCAGAACATGCACCCAAGGGCAAAAGGCAAAGAGTGCCCAAAGGCAAGATCAACACAAAAAAAGAAAAAGGGAAGAGAAAAGAAAGGGAAGAGAAAAGAAAGGGAAGAGAAAAGAAAGGGAAGAGAAAAGAAAGGGAAGAGAAAAGAAAGGGAAGAGAAAAGAAAGGGAAGAGAAAAGAAAGGGAAGAGAAAAGAAAGGGAAGAGAAAAAGCAATGTCAGTTTGCCATGATTACTCTATCCCTCTTAAAAGAAATCATAAACACTGATGTAGTAGTGTTACCTCAAGTGTTGCATCTACAGCCCCAGAGCCTGATTTTGTACATACACCTAATCATGCTATTCTGGAATACGAAATCATCATCCTGACGTCTACCAATCCAAATGATTGCATTTTCACAGGCTCATCAGATGTGTGCACAGGAGGGAGTCCACAGTAATCAGAGGCTGGCCTGAGATCTGGTCCTTAAGCATGATGGGGTAAGGATAACAGAGAGCTCTGGTTGGCAGCCAACGCTTCCTGGAATTCACTTAATTCCTTCGAAAGTCGGTTATATTAAATCCAACAACAACAACGAGACAAGAATGAAAAAGCAAATCCTTCTGAAAAAGCATATTAGCTAAAACATGATTTAAAAGCAAGATCTGCAGCTAGAGATTATGGTCTGGCTTTTACAAGGGAGACAGTTTTCAGGCTGCCCGTGTTGAAAGCAATATCCAAGCAAGTAATTTCACAACATCCATCGAGCTGTCTCATTAAAAAGCCATTGCCCTATCTATGGCACACTTCCCTCTGCAATCCCCTCCTTTTGTTTTGGTTTTTTTCTTTCTTTTTTTTTTTAATTAATTTTCTTCTCCTTACAAAGCAACAGCCTCCTACAAACCTGTAGATGCCACACTTCAGACTCAATGATATAAGTGGTTATTCTTATAGAAACAGTCATTGCTGCGAAATTATTCCCAAACCTTACCCCACCCCTCTCTCCTTCCTCTCCTCCAGCCTCTTGGCTTAACTTCCCTGGGAGGAAACAGCTCCTTCTGCAGAACACAAAATTAGTTTCTAAGAACCAAAGGACAATGCAGTCACTGATCCCCTGCAGGAGTGATGTCTACAGACCAACTGATGGTTCATCTTCTTCTCATGCCTGTAACTGACTTCCATTAAGGAAAAGGTATCATGATGCAAGATTCTTACCTTTTCCCCCCTCGAAAAAGAAAATTCAGGGTCTTCTACTAGATGACCTCTAAACATAGGAATAAAACAAATGGAAAGACCTCCCAGGTTACTGAGCACACACAGTACTCCAGAAGAATCATTAGCCCTGAGCCATTGGTCCACCATGGCAAAGGTTCCAGAACAAGAGATCAGTATTAAAAAAGAACTTGGTTTGTCTTTTTTTTTTTTTTGGTGGGTTGGATGATGTTTGGGGGAAGGTTAATTTTATCTAGGTGCTTCTATGATCTCTCGTTTCATTCTATCTTTTTATGAAGGATTTCCACATCATAAACGATCAGGTTTTGTTTTGCTTTTTTTCAAGCTAACCCAGGAAAGCAATCAGGGTATCACCTGGGTTCTGCTGGAACAGCTTCATGGTCCTTCTCCCACGTGATGACAGGGGAGGGCAGTCCTTCAATCCGACACTCAAACCGGGCCATACCATTTTCTTCCACTGTCTGCGACTCCGGCTGTTGGAAAAAGCGTGATAAGGCTGGGGAAAGAAGAAGGGAATGAACGTTAATAATTACTCAGTG
Source organism: Charadrius vociferus (assembly GCF_000708025.1). Lineage (NCBI taxonomy): Eukaryota > Metazoa > Chordata > Aves > Charadriiformes > Charadriidae > Charadrius > Charadrius vociferus. Next base: position 1,395,359 of record NW_009646608.1, on the reverse strand, counting down.
TTTCTGCTGAGAAATGCAAACCTGTTATGATGTTTGAGTTAAGAAGAAGGCTTTTCTCTCACAAAGATAGTCTGAAATGTAATTCCTCGCTTTCCCATTCCTTACAGACCTGCAGCAGTCCTAACAACAGTAACTAAAAGGTTTCAATGTGCAAATTTGCTTCTTGCCTCATTTTCTCCTTTAAGGCAACAGTGTGAGAGAAAAGACAGGCAATTAGCTGGTTTCAGCAGCTGCCTTCCTAAATTCACTTGCTCCATTTGGGAAAGATACATAGAATGACAAAAAGAAGGGAAATGCCACAACCCTGAGAGACGAGAGTTTCCCCTTGCCTTGTGGCATTCCCGCAACCACAGGAAATTAAAACAAGGCAAGAGGAAGAACAAAGCCAGATGTCAAGTTAATTACACAAAACAGCTGCCCACAGGCTGGCAATGCGGGAGACTAGGGCGAGAGACCATAAGCGTTATGATCCTCCTTCTCCACAGTGACCAGCTTTGCCTGCGGAAACCAACTTCATCCTAGTGAAGCAGATGAGATGCAACCAAGGGGATACAGACACCTTGCTAAGAGGAGGAGGATGGATTTCATACATGTCAGGACACTTGTTTGCTCTCCAAGGCTCACCCCTGTCTATCTCCTTCTTTCTATATGAGAGAGGGTGAACTTGCTTCGGAGACAAAGCACTAACATTTGTGATTGCTCCTGGACCGCAGCCTTCTCATGGTTCATACATAACTGCCTGATCTTCCTCCCCTTCCACGCGAGCAGCAAAACCCGCTGACTTCAGCGGAGCAGAAACCCTCCCCCTGGGGCTGTCAGCATCTGTCCTATCAATAGCATAACCCGAAGGCATCTCAGTCACACGGTAGAGTTTTGAATATGCATGCAAGCTCCTTGATGGGAGCAGAAAGCTTGTATTCTTCTCTACCAGAAGAACTGGCTCCTGCTTTCAATAAGTCTCTGTTAAACCGCCTTTGCTGTTAAACCCACCCTGCTGTACAAATTCATCCAGCAATGCTATAACACAAGTGCCAGAAATCCTGAACGTGGCACAAAACCCATAAATATAAGCCAGAAAACAGGCTTGACTGCTGGGCCAAGCACAGCGCTGTGCTTATAAGGACCCAAGTGACCTTCTGGTTCTCCAACACAATCATGTGTTTGTCCCACCACCACTTCCCAAGAACATCCATCAATGCTTTGGATTTTAGAGGTCTCCAAAACTGAAGTTTTCTTTGCACCGCACACACAAACATACATGCACACACATACACACTTTATTGCAGTGTTAGCTTGGGAAAGTATGTACAGTTTTGAAAAATCAAATGCTTTTTACATGACCCATTTTAACATCAGCGTATTCTCAGCTGTCATTAGTGTTTTTCTTTAATTTAAATAGTTATCACATGTTTAAAGCAACTCATTGCTCTCCACAGCAGCTACAGACTGAATTCTCCCACCAGCTGTCCGCCAAGTCTGGTTTTTCAATTCAATACAAATGGCAATGAAAAACGTTTCCCTGGAAAAATCTGACAAAGACATTAATATGTAAGGCCCCAACTCAGTCAACTGCTTTAGTATTTTCCAATACACACTGCAGACCACTTTAACACAGAGTAATTTCTACAGATCACAAAATTTTCTAAGTTCATGTTAATAAAATTTGCCGAACCCAAGAGTTTAAAAGGAAATCCATCAAATGCCAGTGTGTATTCAGGATGGCACCATCAAAACAACCTTCTCCCGGCAGCAGATATCATTAATGCTCTTGCCTGTTATTCTCTTTTCAACCTACAAGTATAAATGAAAACACCTTGGTGGGCTCTGAAGGGTCATGTACCTGGAAAGGTCACGACGGGAGGCAGGCAATCTGCAGGCATCTCTGTTTCCTCCACTTCATGTCAGCTCACCTGTCTCTCTTCCGTTCATTATTAAGTGGCATCATCTAAGCTGATATGACGAGGTCCCAAAGTTTACAGCAGCTTTAGAGCAGTCTCCAGAAACTAAGGAACCTAAGTACCACATGGTGTGCATGAACAGCAACGCCACTGTCACCAACAGTGGTGAAAAGGCTCCATAAATCCCAGTGGGCAGCTCCCCGCTCTCTTTGCCCTCCCTCAGGGCTGCAGGAGTGTATATTTTGTACAGTTTCGTAAGAGATGGAGGACATTTAGTGAGCCAGGCTTACCTCTGTGCATTTTGGCATGAAGTGCAAAGCAGTACAAAAGGTGTCAGTGCCTCCTGGGCTCCCCGGGGTAACCCACACAATAACCTGTTCCAAAGCAAGGGGCTGCTGGCTATTCCTCCCCATCACCTGCACACCTGCGTCTGCAAGCTTGACATTCCCTGTTGAGAACTGGATCCTGCCCTTCACCTCCACCCAGCCCCATCTGCCTGCTGTGCCGGGCTCCGGAACGGCTCTTCAAAAGCAAAGAGCCAAGAAATGCACCCGTGACAGATTTCTCATTAGGATGTGGAGAAGCATGACTAAATAGCGACCCTGATTAGGGAGCTCAGCGTCCCTCTGGCTCTGAGTGGCACGCAGGAACAGTCAGGCTTCCCAAGCAGAGTCACAGCTCCCCGGCAGAGCCCGCAAAGGCTCAGTGGGTGCCGAAGGTTCAACTCTGGCACTGCAGACCAAACCTTGTTTTGTCTGTCGGTGCTCTCTCATGGTAACTCTTGGAGTGGGATTCAGAGGTTGAGCAGCTCAGTCATCTTCCTTTTACACGATCAGGACAGGGATAGTGGGAATCACTGAGAATAGGCTGGAAAAAATCACCTCTGCAAACTTTGAAAGAAGCAGCCTGCAGCCTCCCCAGACAAGGAGAGTACAGCGAACATGCGCCGGGATCTTTTGTGCGCAGAAAGCAACACCAAAGCAAGGTAAGAACGGTGAAAAGGTTTCTTTGATGCAGGACCAAACAAGAACGCTGGACCTCAGCACTGGCGAGGCTCAGGCAGAGACAGACTTGCTGGACAGGCTCATCTCTTGGGGTCAAGACCACAGGATACTGTGATCCCTCGTGCTCCTCCCATCCCATCCCAAGGGGTACCAGGGTGGAACGGAAGAAGCTCAACACATTCAGCACATACAGCACGACCTAACCTAGGCTCAGAGCTGTGCTGCAAACCGCTGGTGCTGGGAGGAAAGAAGAGAATCAGCCAGAGCAAGGCAAGCCTGCTGTGGGAGGAGAGGACTGGAAAGCAGGTCCTGCTGCTCTGACGCACCGCATAGACGTGCGTGCGGATCACAGCAAGCACAAGACAGGCTCCAACACACTGCTCACCCTAGGGCCACAGGGATCCTTAGAAGGGGCTGTTCTCCTCCCAGAAACACGTTCTGATGGAAGGGACTACTGCAGAAGCGCTGCAAAGTGAGAAGTTTTCACGTAGGGAGGCAAGGAAAGAAGATGCTTGAGGGGAAAGGGGAAACAAAGATGACAGATACATACTCAACATTATTTTCAACTCCTCAGCTAAGGTTCAGCTTGCAAAGCCATCCCGAGCCAGGAAACACCTCCCAGCCCTGTTGCACTCATTACCCCGCACACTTTATTGGGCCGCTCAGTAAAAATTACCCACTGCAGGTGAGAAGGTGAAGAGTGTTACAGCAAATTGCCTTCAGCAACATGCCAAAGGACCAGACTGCGCCTTCAGGAATGGAGCATGCAGCTCCCTCCCCACTGACACGTTAAACCCAGCTGGAGGCAAGCCGTGTGTGCCAAGGCTTTTAGCCCCGAGCCCAGGAGTGACTGCAGTATGGTGAAACCCGGCACCCTCCCCCTCTCCCAGCAGCCTGATCGGTGCAGGAGGCGGTGAGCTTGGAAAGACTGCCAGCCAGCAACACTACACCCCAGGCAGAAAATGCAGTCTATGCAAGGAATTCAGCCTTCTGAAACGAGCTTGCTGCTCTCTCCCACAGCGCTTTGCCCCCCGACTCTCCACATGCTCGTCCCCTTTGTACCTTTTACAATTATTAGTAGACTTTCTTTCTAAGATGGGGGCAACTGCAGCCCCCATTGAGATCACGTACACCGCCCAGACAACCCGTCTCCGAACGGCTCACCTCTGAACAGGCCGGGGGGGTGGAAGGGAAGCACACAGAGAATGTCATGGAAGCGATTTGTCACGGCCCCACAGCGTGGTGGAGGCAGAGCCAGAATAGCGCTCGGTCTGCAGGGCCATACGGCAGCATGGGACCTGTGCCGCCCAGCCAACCTGGGCAGGGCTTGCTCGTGCCTCTTCTCAGCTGCCAGTTCCCCACCTACTCGAAACTGCATCTGAAAGTCACATCAGCGGATGGTCCAGAGCATGTGCAGTCACCTGCTAGAGGTTCTCCTGCCCAGCCTGGCTCTGCCTACAGCCACTCGCCTTCACTCACCTGTGCACCTAATCCACAAAATAAATAGCATAAAATAAGTCCTTAAAATAAAGAGTAAATCCCAGTCTGCCTTTCCTCAAATCCCAGACACATCATGCGTGCACACGGGCTCCCGCAAGAGAAGAGAAGCTGTCCTTGTGGAGAGCAGACGTTGGGAGCCCGTGTGCGTTGATTCCTGCTGTGGCCTGTCCCTCCAGGTGTACCAACACACCAAACCCCTCCTGCGCTCGCTGCCAGCAGCCACGCAACACGGGGCCATTCCCTCCAGGCACAGCAAACGTCTTCATCTGACAGTCACAATTACTGTAATTTTCCAGAACCTCCCTCGCACAAAATGTTTAAGCTAAATTAGCAGCTTTAACAAATCTTCACAAATGTAGTTATTAACAGGTAGAAAGCTACACCTTCCCCCAACTAAAATAACACCCCTGGTATTTCCACGTGGGAGCACGCAGGGCTGCGAGAAACCAGCCAACCTAATTTATCAGCCTGAGCAGCTGTTCACTTAACAGGATCCCTCACACCAAGAGTCATCAGAGACTCGCTCCTCCTCGTTTGCCACGGCCACCACCACCACCACAAGGTGCAGATGGCGGACTGTGGATGGATTCTCAGCTCTGGGAAGCAAACTGCTGGTCAGAAGCACGGGCTGATGGCAGAGTTAATATATCCCACCTGCTAAACAGGTTTTCTTCTACTGCCCCGTACTGATCAGCAGTGCCCAGGGCAACCAGCACAAAGACTAACTCCATCTACACATAAACAGCCTTGGATAGACTACTGTATTCAGTGACAGGGATTAAAAAAAGGCCTTTACAATCCCCATTTGCACCAGCTGAATGCTAATGTAGCAAGTGCTTCTGCCCAACCCACAAAAAAATCGAAGCGGGAGATGCATTTCATTAATCAATTCCCTCGCTGCTCTCCATTTTGAAATGAGTATGTTATGTCAGGTGCGTGTGTGTGCCACAGAAGCAGCACTTTCCCTGTGCAGATGGTAATAAAAGGACACATATGAGTACACACAAGGAGAGAGTTCACCTGAAATTCCCTGTTTCTGGGAGAAACCCAGAATGGGGTGGAGAGACGCATCACCTATGTATGCTCCTCTGGAAAAATCCAGGGGGAGCGAAGGGCAATTTAAGTCAGTCTCCTGGTTTGAGATGTCTCCACTTGTTCTCACTCATGAGACACCAAACAACAAACCCAGGTCCATAACAGAGGCACAAGCCATTGCTACTGGGCAACAAGCATGGTCCAAACTTCAACGCACGTCACCCCTAAAAGGGAATATATCCTAATTCATGGTGGCTGGGATTGGGGCAGGAGCAGCTGAATAAATCCTCCTGGATTAATGACACCTTTTCTACTCCAGGTCCCTTATCTCCCCAGACAATATCGGTGTGCAGGATCCCTGACTCCCATCTTCACAGCCCTCAGAGATCCCTTCACTTGGTGAAATACTGGAACCAGCTATTTATCTGGCACTACAAATCACTGAAAGGAGGGAACAGGAGGGACGGGCGACCAGCAATCTGTGGGTGCCGCACGTTAACATTTTCTGAGCAGAAAAGGAGGACATGTTGCAAAGGTCAAAGATTTCCCCCTGATCTGGCAAAAGCTTCACCTGCCATCAGGAGAGCTGGTTTCTACAGCACAGCACTCACAGACTGAAACATGCGCTTGGCCAAACCTGGACCGCCCTGCCTGGGGTACCAGAGGCTAAACACATCACAGTGTAAAGTGGGTGTTTAGGATATCCACTCTGCATCTCCACCTACCGCAGCTCTGAGCAAGTGCAAAAGCATCTCCGCCCTGATGGTGTGCTATGCAGCTGCATTCTTCAACATTTACTAAGTCACTGTACTAGAGAGAAGTGTTACTGTATTTGCACTATTTTCTAACCTCACCTGTTTGATAGGTCAAGGAATCATTTCTTGGCAATCACACACTTAAAATAGCTCCAGGAGCCATTCCTGAATACAAAGGAATTTTATTCTTGAAGGCTGCGCAAAGATTCAGCGGT
>NW_009646608.1:1387592-1388931 GCF_000708025.1 Charadrius vociferus | reverse complement strand
CGGTTCAGATCTTGGAGTGTTGTTCTCAGAGATCGAAATGAAAAACAGCCTGAAGAGCTCTTTCTTTCATCTCTTCCATTGTAAAGAGATATTCACCTCACAAGACAGACACCAAGTGGAGCCGCAGACTCTTTGTCATGTAGACAGCCGTCTGTCCGAGCCTCCACACTGCACTTCATTTTCTGGAGTTTCCCCTGGAGTTCAGAGATTCACACCATGCTGAGGTGGGGTAAATTCTGCCTGTTGGGAACATCTGAGCAAACCCAGTGGCACCTACTGCATTCACCAGTTACTGAGGGAGCTACAGCTGCTTGGCTCTGCCCTGGTGTCAACATTCCTTCCTCAGCATCAAACTCCCCAAGTCCCCTCTATGCTCCTCCCAAAACTGTGCTGACTGTTCACCAGGGAACCCAGAGGAGACCAGTGGTGATCTGGAGGCAGCTGAGCTAATGATGTGCACAGCCAAATCTAGTGTGAGACCTAGAGCACGTTCCCAGTGCTGACATCCTCTCTGCTCAGGGCTATGACCTCCTCCCTGCAGCTCTCCATTTAAACTTGCTCTCAGTTCCTTACAGAAGAGCGTTTCCAAGTCCTTATACCAGACCACACCGTCACAGCAAGACAGGGTGGAAAGTATTTGATCAGCTCCTCATTTGCACTGTGCCCACCTCTTCAGGCCCAGCACCAAGAACTGGGACTGTAGGAGGGGAACACTCCTGCTCACTGCAGTCAACAGCCTGAGCTCTCATCAGAGAGCTTGGTTTTGCCAAAGATTAAGCTCCTGCTCTTCTGCTACTCACTGCACTAAAGGCAGAGCTAGGCTTTCACAAACAAAAGTCATCAGAAGGGGAGACATCCAACATCCCGTCCATCAGGACCTCACAGTGCAGAAGATGAAAGATCCCAAGGCCTCCCTTGGTGCATCAGTTCCCAGCTATGTTCCCAGCCTTTATCATTTTCATAAGGCCATATTCAGACACATTGAAGCTGTCAAAGTCACCAGACATTCCAAATGGGGAGAGCAGTAGGTGCCCCTCGAAGCCTGTTAAGATCTAAGCCAGCTACTGAGAGCAGGGACAAAGGGGAACTTGGACCACCTGAGTACAGCCTGGCTTGTTTCCAGTGCTTTTTGCCCCTCAAGCGACCACCCACATCCACCTAACTGTCTCTCAGTGATTAACTCTTTTTATCAGTGTAACTATTCACTCAGAGCAGATCCTGATCTGGACAGAGCTGCAGGCCACCCACTGCCACCTCTGGGATGTGGATGGGATAAAGAGCTCAGCACAGTCGAGCTGGGAGCACAGAGCACACCAATGCCAGCAGCCCCATCCCAAAC
>NW_009646608.1:1352116-1387533 GCF_000708025.1 Charadrius vociferus | reverse complement strand
TCATGCAGAGGAAAGGCAATGGGTTCTTTCTCCCAATCACATCCCAATCACCCGGCCCCTTAGCTTCAGCCAGTGCTCACAGATTTAGGGCAGTGCTCCTTATCTATGTCAATGGGGCAACAAGCCCATTCATAGCCTTGGCCAGGAGAGGCAGAGCTGTCATAGCCAGACCCCCACAGTCACCTCTCCAGGCAAAGGGTGCTGGCACTCAGGGCCATGAAGTGTTGAGTTCTCTGCAAAAACAAGCACTGTCATTTGGGTAGCGAGGAGGATCCTGTTTTTAATTCATGGCTGATGGCACTTACCCAGGAGAGTTACCCAGGTTGTTAACAGTGGGATAACAGAAAGACACCAGTGCTTATTTGTGGACTATCCCAAATCCCACCTACACATCATTAATAGAATTTCACTTCATAGACACTTTATCTCAAACTCTCTGGGAGGCAGACAGTCTGTATAAACACCAAGAGGGGAAAAAAAGAAAGTCAACAAAGAACTCCCAACACTTACTTGAAAATCTGACTGCAGCCGTTTGACTGGTGACAGCCCCTAGGGAGCTGTGAGACACGCAGGAGTAATTACCCTCAGCGCCAGCCTTCTCAGGATATTTGCTGTCCTTTGCCACAGCCTGGGATGAGATGAAGAGCGATCCATTTGGAAGCACGTGGAGATGTTCCTGCTCCACTAATGGAAATCCATTCTTCTTCCACGTGATATTGATCACCTGCTCAACAGGGGCCAGGTTACAGTCCAAAACCACGACTTGGTTTGGCTCCAGTATCACCTTTGCAGGACCAGCACTACAGCTCAGCTCCAGAGAATCTCCTTCCAACAGCCTCCCTGCAAAGAAAAGACAGCATTGCAGTGGGGGTTGCTTTTCTTGGTTAATCACATCCCAGTTTTACACAGTGATGGAATCACGGTTCCCCATGAGTATGGTTGGAGGTAACGGGTCAAATTAAGCCCTGTTCAGTGACCAGCACCTCCCATGACACTTGTGCACTGCATTTTCCATCACACATCCCTAGGGCTGCAAAACCTGCACCATTTCCGCCACACCTTCTGTCCACACTTGCTTTTTCCACGCTGAATTCAAGGAGAGAAGAACAACTGGATGAAGGTGAAGTGACAGCAACAGCAAGAGCCAGCACAGAAGGTGCAGCAAGGGCCCCAACCTGCCATGGTTGCCCATGACAAGTGAAGCCTCCCCCTCACCCGCCTGCGTACCAGAGCCTCCTCCTAGGCTGATCAACCCCCACAAGACAACTACGTGCAAGCAAAGGTATTCCAGCGCAGCTTGGTACCCCAATGCCAATGATCACAACTTGGTTGGAGCAGGTCCCCCTCAGGGGAACCGGCAGGAAGAGCTGAAGCCCAGCTGGGAATCCAGAAAGACAGTGTCTCCAGCTGATGTTCATGTATTGGGAAACTCATTTCAAAGGAAAGACAACAAAAGAACAGCTAAAAATGTGACCTGCTGCCTCTCAGTGTTTTATCCCACATAGGATTCTCCAGAACGAGAATGGATGAATGCATTTTCCCCACTCAAAAAGGATATTCCAGCTGCAAGCTGACAGTACCCAGAACATGCCCTTAGGCAACCCGCCTGCTGCAGCCAGAGGCCAGAGCAGTGACCAGCAGCAAGCTAAGCTGAACAGGTCTTGGTCTGGCCGACTTCCAAACCCACATGCTCGTAGAAGAGCTCCACCTCTGAAACAAGGCTCAGCATTTCCTAAAAGAATATTGCCATTAATAAAATGCATTTGCCGTTAGAGTTCTCCAGAGACACTAAGTCAATGTTAGCTGGCAGCACTGCTTCCACACACCAGCAATTTCAATCTCTGCTGTGCTCAAACCATCACCATCCACTCTTTTTATGGCTCCGCTCCAAATTATTTTGTCACTGCTCCAATCAGAAATGTTTCCTGCCTCTATAACAAGTTTATCAACACTGGATATGAACCACATGGCTCCCTGCCCGTCTCCTATCGCAGAAGGCTACAGATTAATTTTATAGGAATTCAAACACTCTATTAAACCTGCTACTACCTACTGCTGATAAAAGGGCTGCATTTTAAAAGAGCGTGTGTTAAGCATGCAATTAGGGGCAATGACACGCAAAATTACACATGCAGGGAGATGGAATTATTTCAAGGCGTGTGCCGGAAACTGCAGGTGCCCCTGAAAGGAAGTGCCTAACCCTGCTCACGTGTGGGGCTGATCTGGTGCCCATCCAAGCCTGTGGGGATGGAACTTGTCAGGTTTGCCCTTGTTGCCCATTTGCAGAATGACCACCAACAACTTGATGTTGGCCAGCTATGTCCCTTCGGTAACGAGAAGACTACACAAGAATCCAACCTGCCTGATGCCTGCTGACTGCCATCCTTACGGGACCCAACAGACCCTGCCCCGAGCACCGTCATCTGCACTAGGATGTCCAGAGGACAGTCTTCCAGCACCCAAAGCCAAACCCCAGCAGGATGCAGAGATGTCCATCTCACACCATGCCACACAGCCAGTACAACAGCCAGGCGCTGTACTCCATGACAAAAGGGGCAGCTACAGCCAACACGGAGCCACCTGCAAGTCCCTGGATTTGTGGTTTCCCTGCAGGGATGCTTCTGCTGTGCTGCAAACTCCTGGTCTGCAGGAAGGGGTATAGCGAGCAGCAGCAGTTGCCATCGAGCTCCCAACGTGAACCCACCACAATGTAACTTCTGGATTCATCAGCCAGCGCAGCCCTGGCAGGTTCTTTGCTGCCTGTCCCTCTCAGGCCATGGAACAAGCTGAGGAATGCCACTACCCAGGAACTGTCACCAAATGCCCTCCTGTAAGGGCAATTCCACCCGTTTGTGTCTCCTAGGAAAGACTAGTCCTTTGAGAATCACAGCAAGCTACAAAACTCACTCACTAGCTCCACAGGAGGCTAAAAGTAGGGGAACATGAAGCTGAAAGGCTGCTCCAAATGCTCTGGGAAGACACTGCCACTGGAAGCCTTCCGTCCAAGACAGACAGTACAAAAAACCTGTATGAAATAGGGAGAATTAAGGCACAGAGCAAGTTACCAGCAAATACATGTGCAGAAGGTGACATGACCAAACACGGGAGAGGGTTAATGGTCTGAGTCTGCAGAAAACTCAGCTGAGCTAAGGACAGGAGGCGCACTCCGAGCCACAAGGTTGTCAATGTTGGGTGTCGCTGTCGTGAGAACCCCCATCCATGGAGGAGCAGCAACCCACACTTCTCTGAAGGGATCTCCGTAGCAGCTGCTCCTGGCAGCATGTCACACGGGGCTTAGTCAGCCTGTGTGTATGCACCACCTCCAGGGAGGTAGGGCTGCTAAGGCAAAGGCTGAGGCATATGAAGCTGAGTTTATTTCAAAAGATGTTGAAACTTAGTTCGCTAAGTTCTTAATCCTCTGCCTTTCCTTAAATTTGTTGTCTTTAGAAGCACAAATAGAGACTGAGGAGATAAGGAATTAACTCAGGTCACAAGTCAGTCCCCTTAGCTGATGGCTCCAGCTTTCTCTTTGCATTCTTCCCCTTGACTTCTCCTTTACGCGTCACCGCCAGCAACAACACATCAACGCATCTCAGACAGTTCTTATGCAGCACCAGCATTATGGGGACCCACATTGCCCATGCCTACTCTTACCTTCCTTCAACACCAACCCTCCTTTAACACAGCAGGGCTGGGTGGACACAGCCACGTGGAATCAGCCGGCTCTGTGTGCCAGGCATCCCACATGGCCCCTGCCACCGCAAACATGGGCTGTCCTCCCGCCTCCAGATTCTCTGTGGGCTCCTGCTCCGTGCCAGGGACTCCTGTTCATCACTTGGAGAAACAGCTCATATATCTGTCCTACTTTCTATTTTCTTCAGACACCAATTAAAATGGTATTTTGCTGGAAATACTCCTCCTCTTCGAAAGGTGAAGCGCGAGGGGACATCTGGCTGGCTCAGGCAGCCAGGAATAGAGCAGAGATCTGCAGCGCAGCTTCCCACGCCAGCACAGGTCGGCCAGAAGCAATTATCAGCTTCTCAAAACTCAATTCCTCAAAAATCAACTCAACCCGCTTGCAGTGGAGTATGAACAGACAGCTCCATACTTTGTACCACAGTAGAAGACGTGTGCTTTTTAAAAACATGTGATGATATTTCTATACCCTTAAATATCACCCCGCTCTTCTCCCCAAAGTCAAAGCCTACCTGGATCCAAGCTTCTGGTTGGTACGTTACAGAAAAAAGGGTTAGTTGAAAAACTTGGCGCCAGACTGCAAAGCTCACCCGTGCCAAGCCTGATGGCCTGGTTCAGGTCTCTCTGCCATACCAAGAGAGGAGAAATGACCATTGGAAGGAAATGCATTTGAAACTGGACTTCACAGGTGACTGGTTCTGCCACAGCCCAGGAGCACGGTCACCACAGAACATACTAACACCAGGAGCAAAGGATCCTTCACGAGCACCCAGAGTGGTCTGTTTCTTTCGTTAATATTTGGTGCGCTTGCTCAGCTGGTCATGACAATACCACCTCACTGGCTACTGACAGGAGGAGGTTGCTTTCTTTCATGCCTTCACACCAATAAACACACAATTGCACAACTTCTTCATAAAGCAATAGTCACTCCTTTCCGGGAAATCTGTTCCTACCACATAATCCACCCAGTAACAGCAGAAACCATTTATAAGCAACCAACCTGTAGGGTACCAATATGTTTCTACTTGCAAGTGTCTATGGCATCGTCAAGCAATGCAGGTTCCACATGATGGTGAAAGCTCGTGACCATACTCAAACCACTGCCCTTTATTCCAGCAGCACCAAAAATGTTTCAAGACCAAAAAGCCAAATAAAAACCCAAAGGTACTCACAACCCTCAGGGCTCAAACTGAGCACTTGGCAGAAGACCATTACAAGGCCCAACACATGTGACAACCCATCGCTGTCTGTCAATTAACGCAGCCCGGGGAGGCTTCCAGCTGGGCATATGAACCCCTTGACTGACACCACACTGCTCTGGTAGGTAAGCACAAACCTGCCCCAAATCATCCAGCCTACTTTCCTGCCCCTTTGGCCCCAAAATACCGCAAATTTTTGGGGACAGGCCCTTTGCACATACAGAGGATGGAGCAGCAGGGTCCACGACCTGGACTTAGCATTGCAAAAAGCCCCACGATAACTCTTGTCCTAAGGTGTTCAAAGAACTGGATAAACACTCCCTGATTAAGGAAAAAATACCTTCCAGGCTCTGGAAACGTAGGAGGAGGTCTGGTTCAAAACACCGCACTAAATTAGCAAGCCTGACAATGAGATAAAAGCGCCTTCAAGGGAAAGGATCAGAAGAGAGTAAAATTACTCCAAGTGAGATCAAAGACAAACGAAATCAGGAATGTTAAGTGCTTACAGAAGCTGCTGACTATTTCCAACCTCCATTCTTCATCATGTAGTGACAGAAATGGATACGATCCTGTTTAAACACAGAGGCACATGCTCGCGCAGCCTCCTGCTCACCTTCACCCTCTTACCTGCCAGAGGTAATGCTGTAGTGAACGTAGTGAAGACTACCCAGAACAGCCACTTGCTCCCCACAGCAAATACAGCTACTCCAACGGACATCGATAGTAACACAGAGGCGAGCTCCCGCGTCAGAAGCCAGATGGTCTTTCCACACATCAGTTCAAGGCAGGTGTTGCAGCTACAGGTCTGTGTTCTGGACCTGGAAAGCTTTTTGCCTTTGGCTCCTCCTGGATGTAGCTTCAAGCACCAAAGTCTGGCAGAACTGGAAGTTTTCAGCTCATGGATCTCTAAATCAAGGGCAGGGAACCCTGTAGAGCATTGCCCTACGGTGGGCAACATCACATGTACATTCAAAGCAGGCTTTTACATCACAGCACACAAACCTGCTCGTCTACCAACCACCCAGAAACAACCCAACACAACTGAGAACATCTCAAAATACTCTTCTGAGGGAAAAGGGGCCAAAAGCAGAGCGGTGGGTTGCGAGGAAAGAGGAACAGCGCAGTCTGTTCCCATCCAGTCCCAGGTAATCAGCAGGGTTCATACTAAACTCCACTAAGCCCAGCAAACTGCTGAGCTATCGCAAGACAGACAGTAGCGGCTTTGAGATTATAAATGTATGTGCAAATACATACTTACATGCAGACATATACCACACATATGTGCATGCAAACACAGAGTTCTGGGGGAATGCAGATGTACTGAAACATATAGCATGCCCCGAAATGGAGGGTCTTTGATGCAGCAAGTTAAGAGCATTTTGTTTCCATGAAAATTGTATTTTCTGACCCAGGCTCTGCAGGTGATTTTTACTTTCTCCCGTGTTGCTAACCCCTGGACTACATTACGTACAAAAGCAGCCCAGTAGAAAAATGCTCCTTTTCTCCCACCTATTTCCTCACTTCCATCAGCCAGCTATCCACCTCCAGCGGCCAGGCCCAGTGAAGTAAATGAAAAAGTCTCCTGCTGAGTGGCATAAAACCCAAGGCATTTCAGATGAACAAAGGTTGTAAAATCTTCAAGGCACAAAGCTGTCCTCTGCCCTCCACGGGAGCACAGTCCCTGCCAGCATCAGGCTTGATTCCAAACCCAAAGCAGGCATCTGAAAATTCACTTTAAACCAGCCAATGACTCCCTTCCCAAATCGCACATCTCACTACACAGCCAAAACCCACTCCTATGATCTCCCCTCCCCTACACCAAATAGAGGCAGGAATAGCAAAACTTACCACTGAGCAAAGGGGGGAAAAGAATCAATTCTCTTGTATTTCTAATTTCAAAACTACAAGTAAAACTACAAGTAACCAGGTGAAGTGTGAGCTAGCAACACGGCGAGGTTTGGCAGACTCCTGACAATGCAATTACTTGGTCAGAGGCAAGACCCTCAGAGCAGTGTTTTCACGTCAAAGACACACAAGACTCCAAGCCCATAGATCTGCTGGGAGCTTGGCACTCTGTGGCTGAGAACAACATGAAACCCCAGTTGTCTCCTTGTACATAGGGTTATTTCTTTTCCCTGGGATTTAACTACTTAAATCAAGGAGGAAAGACCTAGAAAGAGAGATGCTTGTTCTGGTGAAATTCTGGCTATCAACAGTAAACATGTCCTTGAGCTCTGTTACACAGCACAAGCAAATAAAAGGTTACTGTTCAACAGGAGACAAATGGCTTTCTTTGGAGGAGGATGAGTTGTGTTTTAGTAACTACTTTAAAAACAAAACATACAGGCATAATCCAAAAGGGATGCATTTTTGTGCACTAGCATACCTATGCTTCTTTTTACCTATGCACCTAGCACAGCTGGAATCAGCTGATCCACAACTCCTGAGTAAGGTCCATGAGTAAGCTCACTGCCAGCTCCCGAATGGCACATCACCACGAGGACACACAGTGCTGTCATGCTAATTCAGACAGTCAACATATGCCCCAGCTCCAAATGCAGCACTGCCACCAACTCAGCAGAGAAACCCGTCCCAGTTACACAGTACAGCTCGGGCTCTTCTCTGGCTGGTGTGAGGACAGCCCCAACAGCTCCCCATCACAGCCACAACCTTGCCACCAACCAAGCCACCACCCAAAGGGGCTCTCCCAAAGGCAGACAGAAAAGTAGCATTTGGGGGAGATGTAATATCTTCTCTTCGACAAACTGATTCAGCTGGGGGAAGTCAAAGAGATTTAGGCACGTACAAGATCCCAAGCCACAATCATTCCTACAAACCCCAGCCTGTTCCTACAAACACCCAGCCCAGCAATTACAAGGCTTAGACCTTCAATTCAAGGCAGGGGAAGCCCATCTTTAGCACAGATGAGAGAGGCCCCAGGATCAACTCAAGGACAGAACCCAACCCAAAGCAGCTAAACCACTGACAGCTTCCACTGCCTTCACGCGAAAACCCTCAAACACTTCCAGCCCAAAACAAATAAAGTTGCGTTGAGCTAGACAGGACCCATTACAGCACAGGCCTTGGGAGATTAATACTTCACAGAGAGCAAAGTACAAGGGTTTCTAATCTGACACACTTCCAGAGCTGACATCACTTCTAGTTCTTGGCAGCCGGAGATTTTCCTGGGGAGCCGCTGTTGCACTGCAGGTCCCACAGCTTGGAGCCCAGCCAGCGCGTTTCCTATTCCACACACATCTGGCACTTTGGAACTGGCTTGTGCACCTTGCAGAACTCCAGCCAAAGAAAACCTTCCCGGGAGCAAGGAAAGCGGCTCAGGCGAGGCAAGCGGAGCTCTCGGTCGTCGTGTGTGTTCTGCGGGATACCAGGCGGTAAGAGGAAAGGGCTCCTTTCTCCCCTCCACATCCCACAGGAGGTGGCAGGAATTCAAACTGCAGTGGAGCCTCTGCACTGTCACCTGTCTTAATTTATGTATTTATTTTGGATGCTGAACTCGTGGAACTCAACAGCACAATTAATCTCATTTAATCGGGAGTGAACAGCACTGAAGAAAAGTGGAGTTACTTCTTCCAAAGGGTTTTCCTACCTCTCAGCAAGCCAACTACTGTGCCATTGTTCTGCTCAATGTAACCTTCTGCCGATGCTCTTCAGACGCTCTTAGAGCGGTAGAAAATCTTTATGTTCTCATTGTCTAATTCAAAGAGCAACTATACTTCAGTGTGTTCCCATTAAAGAAACACAAAGCCCTCTTTCTTCTTGGAAACTTTATGCATTGACAATTAAAAGTCAATAGCTTGCTCTCAGCCTGTTTTTAGGGCAACTGCACTTGGCAAGTGGTGACCCAGAAAGAAATCTGGATGGAGGTCTCTGACAAGGTCTGCATTCTGGGTGCTCAGCAACATCAGCACTGAAAGTAGAACGGGAGGAGCTCTGGGGTTGGACCACCTGACTTCCATGATCTCTACAGAACAGAAGGCTGAAAGAGGAGCTGGGCATCTAAATCCCCTTGTGCATCACATCTTCAGCCTCCCCATGGCACAATAAAACAGAAGACATTTTTTCATTCAACCGTAATGAGGCCTGTGAGATGGAGGGGTCAAGATCCCTACATTCCCTTCCAGTTACCAGACGTTACTAGAAACTTTCACCTTGTAATGGCAACACAAACAAGCTAAGAATAAGAAAGTTAAACCTTTCGCCTCTCTGGAACAGAAGGCTCCTAAAACTATCTCCAGGGCTGTCAGAAAGACCATTTTATTAACACTTGATATCCATGCACAGCAGAGCAGTTCCAGTACTGAGCAGCGCTCACCAGTGGGAAGCAGGTCTTATCCTAATTCTGCATATAAGCAAGCTAGATGGTTTATTTAATAATGCAGCATCTCTCACTGCTGCAGGAATATTTATCCAGCTGGCAGCAAGGGACTCTCAGATCATTCCCTGTCACTAAGCAGATCCCAGCCTTTCATGAGCAGTTGGGTGCCAGACCGGCACTGCGTGCAGCGAAAGACTGCACTCAGAGACTGTCACACTGTCCCCGCATCAAGGGGTAGGGTATGAGGCCATGCCAGGAGCGATCTCCTCACACCCTGCACAGACCCAGCTGCAGGGGAAGAAGTGTGCAGTGTCGTCGTCACCCCCCAGCTTGGGCTTAGGAGCACAGTAGTGTCCCAGTACACACTGGGACCCAGGATGAGTACCGGCAGGGCAAGCTCAGCTCTGTCCACATGCAGACCAGTAGAAATGCCCTGGAGCTGGCTGCTTAGCACAGGCTTGGCCATCCCATAACCTAGGCCCATCTCAACAGCTACAGGCAGCTCTAGAACTGCATTTTAGACACAAATACTTTGTAATATGCTCTCAGGATGATATGCATTGCTCTAAAGCTTTAGGAGGGTGATGGTCCAAACATCCTTTGAGCCAAGCGTCACATGGGAGCAAACATACTTGAGCCCTACCCACTGCATCTGTCCAAGCAGGCGATCTGTGCACCCCTGGTAAGGTCAAAAGTGAGAGCAGTTACTGCAACAAGACCATGGGAGTATGCTGCCAACACAAAAATACCCTCTTCCTACAGCTCTACTTCACTTAATTATAAAGATTTTTGCAACTAACAAATCTTTACGAGGCTTTGTGGCTTTGGGACATCGATCCAAACCATTCATTTCACAGTGGTCCATTATTATATTTTCACGTGTATACAAAGCCCTTCCATTTAAAAGTTAAATTAATCATAATTTATCGATTTGTTGCAGCATGCTCCAAATTCAACTCTCCCTGACGAATGATGCTGGGCAAGAGCCTCTTGCCTTTGTTCTGTTCAAACCCCCAGTTAAAAACAAGAGAGCAGAAGGGATGGCATGAAAGAAACATTATCTAAAACACATGCAATGCCACATCGCTGTTTATAGGCCATACTTGAAAAGCTCGATATTATCTAAAGCTGTAATTAAGGTAAATAGGTTAATGACTAGACTCACTTAGATAAAAGCAAAGGCTGCCAAAGCCCTGGGTAAATGAATATCTTTGTGTATAAATATAACATACCAGGCATCAAGGAAATAAAACTGTTGAAAAGGTCTCCGTCTAAGTATTTTTTAAGACATTTCTGATGCTCCTAATGCTGAAGCCAACTGCAGCTGTTCATTTCAGCCACCCAAGACCATCAGAGCCACCAACCCAAGGCTCACATAACCCTGGAGACTCCAACCCAGTAAAGTATCAACTGATGTCTAGTAAGGACTAAATGCTGTGATGGTTTAGAAGTGGGCCTGGTAGAGTTAGATAACTGTTGGACTTGATGATCTTAAAGGTCTTTTCCAGCCATAACGATTCTATGATTCTATGATTCTGTTCTGTAGAAGCATCAGGTTTGCCCAAACATCTACTGATGATGCCTAGCAGATAGGGATAAACACAAAACCAGCTCTCAAGACTGAGTTCAGTTTCATCAAGATGTGTGTTATTCTGATGTATGCCCTGCAAACAAATGGTCCAGAAAGATGAAACAAATCAATAGCAGTAATAATTTATTCATCGTGTTGAATTGTCAACGGCAATCATAATGGTAAAGTGCTTGACTCTTTCACAAAGGTTAAGCCTTTGTATTTTCTCCTCTCTGACCTCAGAAAGGCTTCTGTAACAGCAGCTGAAGTCGAGAGCAGGCCAAAATCCAGACTTGTTAAACTCAGCCTTTTTCAGCCTTTCTCCCCAGCATGTCTCACACTACTGGGAGCAGAACAGGGAGAGCTGTCCCTGTGTACAGTAATATCAGTGCTAGCCTCTCCTGCATCGAAGGATGCTTAAAGTGACTTGAACACTAAAATCGCTGAAAACCTCTTCACAATCCCCCACACTGCCCAACCCAGGGAGGGCTGAGCTGTTTCTGTCCCTTTCCCACGTGCTTCGCATCAAGCACACAGCACACCGAACTTTGGGCTCTGCTCTATAAACATGTCTGAGGAAGCCTCCATCTCCTAGCTGTCATCTTTCCCTTCTTAAAAAGCAGGTGAGGAACAGCTGAGATGACCCCTGCAGAAGCTGCTCCAAGTGCAGGATGCACGGGGAACTCAGGACAGAGCCTTGGGTTTGCATTCATAAATTTACAGTGTAGAGGCATATTAAAATTACAAGCTTCAACAAGCGCACTGGAACAATAACACATCAGAGTCCTGTAATTGGGCCCTGAAATACACTTAGTGAAAAATACAGACCAGCTGCAATGTTGGAAATGCTCCTAATGCAATCCAAGGTAATTATTGGTAACAGACCATCAAACAAGTGCATTAATATGCTCTGATCAGACAGAGAATCAGATGGACAGTCTGGCACAGCAGCTTGTACCTGCAAATTATGTAAATGATTTCAGAGAGCAAAGCCCCAAAGCCCTAGAAACACTAACTCTAATGAAAGTTATTAAATGCTATTTTTGTTATCTGCTAGTGTTAACATTAGAAGGCCCATTTGCTGTGGTGACAATAATTTTGCTGCTGAGCAGCGGTCCGAGCTGAATAAGCCTGATATTTGCCATTTTAAAGGACCACAGCACGCTAAAATGACTGGCTTAGATTTGCATGATTTCACAGACAACATTTAAACACATAACTACTTCCTGCATTTCTCACTGATGTTGGAAAGGAAACCCAGTCATTTTGCTTTTGTTTGCTGCAGAAGTTCCTGATTTTATTTTATGCATCATACACACGTTTGATCAGCAAACACCACAGTGGAGTCTGAAACAGGATCTCCTGTTACGTTACCTATTTTTGCACTCGAACTATTTAAGTTTAGCATATTTTTAGGATATACTTTCATCTTTTCATGCCTGAGAAAGCTAAAAGTATGCAATATGATACAAGCCTCAGTATCATGCCTCTTGAGAATAGTCACTTAACCAGAAACTAGTATTACCAAACAAAACACACAAAGATCCTTCACCTGTGGGCTACAGTTAAAACTCTTAAGTATATTTTGTAGCTCTTTTCTCCTTTGTTAGCGGCTCTGTATGTTCCAAAGATACAAATATAAACACATTAAAGTGAAAAATGTTCAGCTCCAATAGTGAATATTCCATCTGTCAATTTCTCACCACCCTACAGAGGGGGGGGAAGAAGAAAGCATCATACCCAATTTCAAACCTTGAGAAAAGTCAATGCACAGAGGAATGGAACAGTGTCCCCACTGCAGGTCTGAAACCAGCAGCCAGACTTGCCAGCAAATAAATCCCAGACAATTCTTTACCCTTTGCAACCCAAACTTTTATATACAAAATGTAGTGTAAAGCTCTGGAGCAAACTGACAGAGCATATGCTGCCCCTCCCTCGTTTCAGAGGCCTTCAGAAACCTGGGCTACACTTCGTAATTTCCAAAGAAAGACACCACTTGTAATTTTATTTTATTTTCTTTTTTCACATTGCAAGGTTGTTGAAATGGGGATGGAGAGCCACGCTGACCAAGCGGGTAAATATTAACCCTGTGATAAGCAGCCTGAGGTTGAAAGGCAGGGATGCCTGCTTGAGCTATCCTTAACAAGAAGGACACGCTTCCAGCTTTAACGGAGGACCCAAAGGTTCATCCACCTCCAAGGCTCAAACCCAACGAGACCCAGAGCTATCCCCAGTGGATTTCACGGCCCATTTCATTGTCCATTTTGCTTCCCAGCAGGTCAGCTGTGTCGTGTGTCACCGAGGACAGTGAGAAAGCTCGGCAGCAATGGAAAGAGGAAGAGCACGTTAACAGCGAAAGGAGGACACGAGCCCTTTGACTCTGCCCTTGCTCGGGTGTACAGGGCCTGTGCTTCCAAGTGTCAGCTTGGCCCATCAGCCCTAAATCACCCACCACGGCAATATGCAAAGAAAGAAGGTGATGACAACAGCTGCTCTAATTTATTAGTTGTCTCTGTTCACGCTCACCAACCCTGCACTAGGACGCACTGCTCCATTTGCAACCAGACGGAAACGACGAGTGTGACTCGAGGCAGCGGGAGAAACACTTCTCCATCACGTGTACTTTCCCCTTCACAGGCTCCACTTCCAGTTGTCTTGCCTGTCATTAAAAGGAACTTACAACATGCCGCTGAATGATGTACTGTAATCAATACAAATAGCCATGAGAGCCCCTGAAAAGGATGTGGAAGTACAGCTCAGCAGCGATATTTAGGAGCGCAGGATACCACAGACCAGAACAGTCTCAACTCTCCTGAGTATTTCCACTATTTACACTGAGATCAGAAAATTAAAATGATATTTTACGCTTAATGGTTCGAACAAGACCTGTGAAGTCCTTCTCTCTGTCCCATTTACAACACAAACGCCAATGACAGAGCAGCAGATGGTCAGAAACACTCCCCTAGAATATTCAGGCGATTCAACTTGAATCTGTGCCCAAATCATTTAACTTTAATGGATTCTTTCATTAACAACCAAAGAAAGGGAATATGGTTGCCAGGACATTAAAATCACTTTTTCAATTATACTGTTATAAAATCGAACAAATTAGCTGTAATTCTTAGCCGAAGCCTAAATGGAAGCACGACTTTATGAAAGAAATGAAAATTGATTTGGATTAGTGGGCATCAAGGGCTTTTTAAAAATTAACAAGATTCTTATGACTTCATAGCATGGATGGATTAGCTGAAGGTTTCACTGCCCTGCGTTCGCTACCTGCCAAAGCACGGCAGCTGGCTTCACAGCATTTGTTACAGCGGGTTTTAATTAGACTAAGGGAAGAGGATGCAAGGATTGAGCTGGGAACAAAGTTCTGGAAAAGCTGGGTGGTGTCTGAATTCACCTTTTGGACCCAGCTCGGCAGGGTCTTGGCAAAAACCAGGGAAATCAGAACCTCTAAGTTTTAGCAGGATAAGGACTGCAGGCTGCATTATTTTGCTTGGGGTGGTCTTGCTCAAAGATCAAGGCAAAACTGCAGCGGATGCTTCACAAACACAAAATAAAAGTCAAACCTAAGATGCTGGCTGCAAAGAGCACCCAACTTTAATGTAGGCTATTAAAAAAAACCAAACAAACCCCCAAAAAACCAACCAAAACAGAACAACAACAAAAAACCCACACATACACAAAAAAAACCCCACACACAAAAAAACCCACAACACCCCAAGCCTGGTAAGGATAACAATGGAAGCAGCAGAAAGAACAATTCATAAAGGAAACAGGAGCTATAACACTGGACACCAGATGCAAGGGAACTACAACCACAGCAATGGGGTCACACCAGGAAGGAAGAAAAATGTCCTTTATATTGTATAATATGAGCTTAGATGTTCACTGAATGCAACTTGCATTGATCTTGCAGACCAGGAACCGTAAGACATATTTTGACAGCCATCCCCCTGCCAGGGAAGGTAATGATTTGGAACTGCTGCCCAGAGAAAAAGAGACTGAAAACCAAGCTGGCGACTTTTACACCTGCACTGGACAAAGCCTTTTTAAAATTTATTTATTGAAAAAAAAAAAAAAAAAAGGCACTACTGGAAATAATCCTGTTTTGACCCCTACGAGACGGACGGGATGTTCTAGTGCACACGCTCCACCCTGAACATCTCCAGGATGATGCACTGCCGAGAGCACCTGCCAGCTGGCAGAACTGGCCTCTCTGTAAGGTAAATGCAGCAGAACATTTCAAAACCATTTTCATGAAATCTTGCAACACAAAGCCCTTTAGATGACTCCCCTTTATGAGTCAGCATTTCATATTTAGTTATTTCTACTCTTTATTGCAACACAGTGGTTGACAATTTGCATCAGTAAAAGCTGGCTTGAAAAGTTAATCTTTCCATGGACAATCCTGAATATTACTTCTTTGCCATAATCGTGCTGGTTTGTCACCCTGTAGCTGGCTTTCAGATATGCCCCAGGGTATTATTTTCCAATAAACCAAGGAGAGCTGTAACCCTTTGAGCCAAGTCTTATGTTGTAATTGCTGTGGGTCTCCATGTGACTGTTAGCAGTTTTTATATTTAAGAAAACAGAAGAACACATTTTAATCCAGAACCTTTCGAGCTCCACATGTCTTAGAGATCTTTTAATGATCCAAAAATCAGGGCAGCCTCTGGTTTTCTGTTATAACTGGAAAGAGCAGTAATTATACAGGCAAACACAACATGCGCAGCCAAGAGCTTTCTTTCATCTAGGGTAGTGATCTGAAAAGCCTGGAGTTAGCATGCTTTAAGAAAGGACACCCCCAGATAAGACTATCACTGATGGTGATCTTTTTGCAAGGCAAAGCAGAACAGGCTTCTCCAAACTGACGCTTTAGGCTGAAGGTGACTTAACCGATGCCTTTTACTTTTGCATCACTGCAAGAGCACAGGAGCATGCACACATCAAATTATTGCGCTTCTGCTGAATGGCAGCAAATGCCAGGGTAGGGAACAGTAATTTCCAGCTAAAAGCACAGGAACTTCCTGACCCAAACTGCCTGACCCAACCAACTAGCACAGACAAACACATCCAACTGTACCTGTGAAATCTGTCCTCCAGGCTCACACTACTCCCAGGCAGAAAACTGGTGCTTCTCACCGCATTGTACACACACCAGCACCCTCCTGTCCATCAGCTGTGATTTAAGAGTACCTACGGGGACTTCTGAATATCCGTTTTGACTACTGTCTGTGAGAAGAAGCTTATTATTATCATAATTATTAGTAACAATTATACAACTATTATATATGTTAATATATGACAACAGAATAAGAATACTAATATATTCTCTACAGGGTATTCCACAGAATTAATGAGATCTAGTAATGAGCCTAACCTCTCTGACATCTTGCTGATACGTATTTCTAAGCAAGCTACTAAATTCAGCGTGCATCTGCTCAGGCAGTGCACTGGCTTGCAACTAACTCAATACCTGTAGGTCAAAAAGACGCGAATGCTGATGAACAGAGGGTTGTGCCTTGCTCAGGGCAGCGACAGAAGAGGGAGACATGCATTTGCTCCTGCTACCTGTGTTATCAAGCTGGTACCCTCCACCACAGGGACAGGCAGCTCTGAGCAGCCAAGTCTCACGCCACCCCACCTGTCTGCTGCAGTGAACGCCAATCAGTCCCCCCAGTGCTCTTTGCCATTGCCACATCAATTCAAGTACACTGCAGGGCTGTCCCTATCTCCAGTCCCCCCTCCTCTCAAAGACCTTCAAGCTTGGCAGTGCTGCAAGCTCAAGGCGACTCCAGTGAGGCTGCTGTTCACTATGGTGTTTTGCTAGTGGTCTTAACTGGGATGCTGGGCTTCCCATCCTCTGATACCTTCCCGTCACCCTCAGGTGCCAAGGAAGGGGAAATAAGGTCTCTCCAATGCACTGGGAAAGAAATCACAGGGCAGTCCTAAAGACAGTGAAATATGCGCCAGGATCCTGAGAGACAGCCACAGTGAGTATACCACAGAGGCAGACGAGGCAACTTTTGTGTTTTTTTGCATCCTACCTCCTCTACAAGCTGGGACTTGGGAAGAACAGATAACTTGCATAATTTCAGCAGCAGACCCTAAAAGCCCTAATTCTAGTGTAGCGAAGTCAGCAGCAAAATTCCCACAGACAGAGTGGAGGATTTAGCCCTAGAGAAGTTCAAAACAAAAGCAGCATCTGGGACTCGCCCATGAGACCCACAGCGGACAACACTGTAAAAATTATATTCACACGGACCTGATGCTGCTTCACGGAAAACAACTCCAGAGCCTTTCTCCATGAAGATCCCATCCCTGAGCATGCTTCTCACCCTCTTTTGTTCTTTATAGGATATTTGCATGGAAACAAGAGCTCCATTTCTCAGCTGCTCATCTCCTCCTGCTGTCTACCCTTCCCCAACAGAAGACAGACTTTACAGAGAGCCTGTTTTTATGCAAATAGCCTGAATGATGGCTGCAGAAAAACAGAGCACATGAGAGCACCAGAGCTGGTGTGCAAGTCGCCATGCTAAGGATACTCCATGTGCACAGAAGCCATCTCACCATTTTGCTGATGAAAGCTGCTGTGTACATGGGAAGTGTTCATTGGGAGACTTCCAGAGCCTCTTCCATGGGAGGCAGTCTCTTACTTTGAGACCATGTTGAGAAGGTCCAACTGCGTACGATGTAATATCAATCACCAGCCCTGCTAGCCCATGGTATCCTCAAACTCGGCACTAACATGTGGCACTGGGGAAGAGGAACCACCAATATGAGACTCACACTCCTTCAAAAAAAAACCCCAAAAAACCACACAACAGTTACAGGAGGTTAAAGTTCTGCTCTTGCCCCTGAATTTTACTGTGATTTTTACTCATTTATAAGCATATTACTGTTGTTCCTGAGGACTGGTTATGTAGAAGGTCTAACCAAAGAGGGAAAGCTGACAGTGACCTGCTCCGGTATCTAACTCGGAGTATGAGCCAGACAGCGCCGTCAAAGGGCAAAGAATACATTCCGAAAACAAAACCTCTTTGTTCCTCTAATTTTGTTCCAGTTAAGTCAGTTCAGCTGTTCCATATAACCAGTCAAAAACATTCAGCATTTCCCAAAGTATTTTAAGACTTCAAAGTTGTAGGTTTTATTTTGACAGTTTTAAAGCACATAGTTTTTTTTTCTTTACAGATTTTTTTTGCATTAAAAACAAGGCTGTTTAATAAATTAAGCTTTACAACAGCCATTGCCGCTCTGCTTTTATCATGGCTTCAATTAAAATATTGTTTCTTGAAGACAGCTAACGGCTTCTAGGGGAAAAAAAAAAAGAAGATGTTTCACTGAGAATGTTTTCAATAGACTCAATTTGTTAAAACTTGTGATTAAAACCAAACTCCAAGTAGGGCAGGCTCAAAACCAGGGGCATTTTAAATTTGCTCAAATTGCTGATCTGAACTCAAAACTTCCCAGCCCTAAATGAACATACCTAAACAGTAAACTCTCCAATGCCCACCAGTGAGGAAAATCTAGGAAAAACACTGTTTAGACTAGCGCTTGGCAGCTCAGCAGAGACAGGAGCTGATCAGGAGCAGGCTGTTTCAGAACAAAACCTTTCTGCACAACCCAGGCAACAGATCTGACCTTTTCATCTGAAAAAAAAAAACACAACACAACAGTCAACCCACAACTGAACTCATTACTGGGGGAGATCTGTCCCTCAAAAATGTTTTGTTCAGTCTCAGGGCCAAACCTGTTCTGACACCGACTGCCTCCTGTCAGAAAAGTGCTCGAACAGCTCTGGGACAAGACCTGTGCTGAAACCAAACCTGTCTGAACTCTCCCTACGTAACATGAGCTTCACACACTCGCACTGACATAGTCATGACACCGAACAGGAGCCAGGCAAGAAAGCGAGGGACCCCGTGTCTTCAAAAGCAAACAAAAGAGGGTTATAAAAACTAATTAGCTCTTCGTGCTCACTAATGTGGTTCTCTGCAAAGCTGTAATCACAGCAGTCATTCCGAAGCAAGTACACCTCTGAGGGCTTCTTACAAGCAGCGCTGGGATGGACTGGGCTTCGCCAGCCTCGCACTGCCAGCAGCGCAGGACCTAATCCCACAGTTTTGAGGCCAAAGCTCCACTCGCACAGCTCACAGTGCAGCCCACAACCAGCTGTGTCAGCACAACCGAGAAAGCAGGATCAAGCAGCCGTGGGGAGGGAGCATTTAAGCCTGCGATGCTGCCAAATGCTTCGTATCACAGCCCTGCCTATTTGCATTTCTGCCTTGGGCCCCATCTGTAGCTTCCCATCCATGTAAAAGCTGTCCCCAGGGAGAAGAAAGGCCACTGTCCATTTGTTCAACACATCTCAAGCACATCCAGTTTCAAATGAAGTAGGTGGTAAAACTCCTAACGCTAATCTTTTCCGTGCAATTCTGAATCTCTTGTCATCTGGGGGCAGGGAAGATCAGAAATGGAAATAGCTGGTCCAGCGGCCCCGATCAGTCAGTGCCAGACACCAGTGTGGTTCCCAAGCCCTGCCTCCCAGCTCCCAGCCCTCTAAGGCAGCACCATGTCCCCACCACCAGAAACAGACACACTTGAGTCTTTTCTCAACTTCCACTTCAGACAAAGTGATCTTACAAAGCTGGTCTCCAAATCAGTATAAGTTAAATCACTTTGCAATAACACATAAGGAATAAAGTATCTTCAAACTATGATTACATCCTGTTCCAGAAGTCTTAATGGGCCATATTTTTAGGAACTTTCAGGAACCTGAAAGCCAGCACAGACATACTGCAGCACTGAAACTATGTCACTGCAAAGCTATTTCATTACAAGCCACAGCTCTCTTTGCAAAGACAGTTTCTTCCAAGAGCCCAACTAAGCTGGTACAAGGCTTTCCAGCATGCAAATGTGTAGGGCAGCGGGAAATGAGCCCAATATATCATGTAAAGATGGAGAACCCGGAGAAAGAAACCAAGAAACACAGGAGATCGGTCCCTTTCAACACACATGTCTCAGCAGAGGTCACTGCAATGACTCTGAGCTGGAGGAGGGCCAGGGCACCGTGCATGCATCTGTTAGAGATCCCACCCAGGCTCCGGGCAGGCATCCCCAGACACATGCTGACTGCAAGACCGGAGGAAGCAGGAGCTCAAGCTGAGACCACCCGTACTCTTGGGCCTCTCGCTACCTGCAGTGACAAACTGCATGGCACAGCCAAGGAGGTGACGGCTGGCAGAGGTGCACAAGGGAGCACAGACCCTCCTCAAACAGATACTATTTTCAGAGCTTCATTCACAGCCAGGTCAGCACAACACTGAGCCACCAACACCTGGAGGCAACAGACACGTGGCAGACAGAGGCAAGACCAGGCATCGGGCACCTCAACTTGCTTAAGCTCCATGTGAGCAGCTATAGAAAAAAAAGGTCAGACAGGGTACAAACCTGGGCCTCAACGGGATCCAGAGATGTCAGTGCCAGGCACTCTGAGGCCATTTCTGCACATGCTCAGGGATTTGAAGAATTCAGCAGCACCCATAGCAGCTCAGCCCCAAAGCCCCTGGCTTGAACACTGTGCTCCTACTGCCTGGGAGTCCTGCGGGGCTCCTGAGCTCAGACGGGGCTGAGGAAAGGCACCAACACAGCCCCCACCCCCCATCATTCTGGGGTGGACCTGCATCTCTCTCCTATTCCCTCTAAAGGGCAAACAGGTCACAGAGACGCCCCAAGCAAATGCTGGGGAAGCCGAGACCCTGTTTAACTCAGAGAGGCAGCGTAAGACTTCGGTGGCTCTCAAGCTGTAGAGAAACTGTACATTGCTTTTCTGGAAGCTGCTCCCCCCCGCATGATCCTGGAAGAAAGCTGGAGTAAGAGAACACCCATACAGTCCTTATCTCCCTCATTACGAGGAAAAAAAGTTGCCCAAGGATCTAAAATTCGCTTCTCCTCTGAATTGGCTCCAAAGCTATCTCAGGAAAGGCATGTTATCTCCCACCAGCCCAAACCACTCCTATTTGTTACAGAATAATGAAGTCATTAGTACTGAGCAATCACACTATTACACTGTTGTTTTAGATGACTATAATTTAACAGTTCCTCACCGTTTGCATTAGGAAATCTATTCTTGAAAGGTCTATAAAATTATGAACTCTTGCTCCAGTTTGAAAACATAGGCACAAGCAGGCACTTCTGTTTGCTAATAAATCACACTCCTCTAACTAGTAAACACCAGCTTATAAGACATATCTTTTGTTTATTGAAAGTAAATGGCATGTGGACATTTTAAACAAAAAGAAGGTGGGAGGCAGAGGGGAACAGACAGATTATGTTTTCCACTTTCATTTTGCCTTGTGTCTAAACAAACGGTTCCTAACAGCTTTGTTTTCCAAACCAACTTTCTCCCAGCTGCTATCTCGAACCACAGAAAGGGAAAGCAATACTCAAGATGTGCAAGAATTACTTGACTTTGCACACTCGTTTTACTCAGCAATCAGTGTTCTGGATATGCAAGCCACGGGGAGCATCATTAGGAGTAAGCAATAGCCTTATAGAGACTGGTGGGCTTCACCTACAAAGCTGTACTGGGAGGATTCACTCAGATCCCTCAAGCCATGCAAGGGGGGACCAGCTGAGCTTTTGTGACAAGTCAGCTCACCATGGGACCCAATCTGTTGCCTTCCACCCATCCAAAATTGCACATAAATTCGGACGATGACTCCGAACCCATAAAACAACAGCTAAAATAGAAGGCCAGAGAAAACAGCTCTTACAAACTCCTCAGTGGCCAGTCATTGGTAGCATCTGAAAACAAACTACTACCCTAAATTCTTTTTGGCCTGTTGCCATAAAGTAAGGGCAGCATAGAGATACTGACCCAAAGAAGACCCAATAAATTATGCCAGGATGGAGTACATTCTAACATTTCTGAATTTTTTATCACATTAATGATCAAAGATCTTAATCATCAAAGACCTTTCTCATCCCTCTGCCTTCAACTGATGATCAAGGCATCAAATACTCCTGCACTCCTTTTTCTTGCCTCTTGCTACATGCAGTTTAGCGTTACTTAGACCAAATCTGCCTCAGAAGTTCCTCGCCTACACAAGAATTGTGGCAACACTTTGCTAAAGCTTCAGGATGGGAAGAGCTAGAGTTAACAATATTTTGACCCGTTTCACTCAAATAGCAGAAGATTCCTTGTACCCAAGCATAAATACAGAGATATATCTCTACCAGAGAGCACATAATTTCTAAGACTACCACAGCCCTTACGCACACACACTCCCCAATGAAACTTGCTATGTTTGACCCACCACCTTTGTAATTAGACATCACAGCATGCAAGACTCTGCAACAACCAAACAGCCCCTTGTTAGAGAGAGGGATAATGGGATGCACCTCCACAGCAGCGGCTAAGCAGCCGTGTTCATGGAAGACCTCTGTGAAGCACCCAGTGTTTTCCACCCAAATCAGAAGGAAAGCCCCCAGTCAAGACACAGCTCAGTCCCCACCGCCACTTCACTTTGGCCCACCTTGACACAGAAGCGACACATCTATATCCGAAGCGAGGATGGAGCTGCCCACCTCTGTGGCTCGAGGATCCTGCCTCAGCTCCCCAAAAAAAGGGTTACAGCTGCATTCTTTTGGGAACATCCATCTCGGTTTTACTTCTTAAGTAAGTTTGTGAAACTGCTTCATGCAGCCTCAGCAAACACCACCTCTTCCGTTCCTGGGTATCTTTGGCCATCTCCTGTCACAGCCCATCAGCTGTGCCCTGTCCAGTTGTTACTTCCAGAGATGGCCTCTGGCTATACGAAGAGAGTTTGCAAGCCTTCGATGTGCTGCCACGGACCACTGTCCCCAACACAGCTCCTTCTGCCACTACCTTTCTCAAATTTACAGTCTTGATCCGCATGTCTCTCCTGTTAGAAGTGAGCTGAATAGAAAAGAGGGAAAAATCCAGTTTGCTAAAACCCTCCATATGTAGGACTCTTGGTAATTATGTGAAGGTACCTAAACCTTCCTGCCAAGGAAGCCATTAGGAAGTCCCATACACAAAAAACAGGCCCAAACCGTCCCCAGGGACAGTAGAAGATGTTTTGCCAAATGGCAGATTCTACATAACATTAATCTGATTTTACAGTCCTGACAAAGAAAGAACTCAACCTTGCAAGCTGGACCTTCATGAGCATTACCCAAAAAAGGCATTTGCAGGGTCATGGATGGAGTCCAGAACATGGTAGCTTCTCACCTGCACCTCATTTGCCCCATCCAGGTCCTGCAGGAAATCCCGCAGTATCCATAGGGCTGGGAACGTGCAGGCAGCCTGAGCCAGCCTGCGCTGTCAGAAGCAAACCCTCTGCACGAGCCCTTTCATGAGGCCTTTTTCTCACACCCCTGTACAGCTGGCACAATAGCTAAGCCTCCCTGACAGCACATGGATTTCACTGCTACTCACAGCACAAATGAGATAATTAAGCCAGAAATCTTCAAAGCCCTGCCACTGCCGTTGGTAATGAGATTCTGCAGTTCACCTGAAAATAAAAATGGAAGGAGAAGAGCAGGTAAAGCCCCTTCTCCACCAGCAGCCTGAACTTTAACTCTAAAACCATCCACCAAACAGCTTAGTCCAGCTTCCATCAAGAGGTCTTTCCAGGCAGCTGGGAAGTCCATGTATGAATACAACCCTTAAAAAAAGGCATTCATACGGGGAAACCAGTAGCACGACGTTTGCCAGTAAAACACAAGCTACAAGGAGAGAAACTGTGATATTTTAATCAGTGACAGCCCTTTTATCTTGCTGTGTGCTGGCTTTCCCCTCACAAAAAGGGACCAGATCACATCTCTATTCCTACCTGAAATGGTGTTGGCAAAGACAAAGGGCAAAGAACCCTTCTGCAGGGGTGACACTGGTCTGACACACATCCCAAGACACATTCATTCCTCAGACTTGAGCTGAAAACTTTCACAACAAACAAATAAAATCCCCTGGCATATACTTAAAACTATTTATTGCACATTTTTGCTTTTTAAAGTTAAGGAAAGAGCCTCCCTTGTTTGCCTTCGTTTTCTTGATAGGCTGGGGTTCAAGTCTGGAGTGTCTCTTCTGGACAGGGTGTAAAGTGCCATAACACACAGCAGATACAAAACATCAAGAACGGCTCTGGTTTCAGTCCCACCAGGTACCCAAATAATCTGCACATATGGCCCCTCTCTGTGCTCCTTGTGCTTTCCATCTCTCTCCAAAACAGCCAACCTGTCCCGTAAAGCCCCAGCAGTGAGGCCTGGGAGTGCAACTTGCCCCTCCAAGAAGCCAAGAACCAAATCTTGCATGCCCTATCATTACAAAGTCACCTACCCCCAAGAAGATAAGTCAGGCTCGTCAAACTCCTGCCAGCTCTCCTGCCTTTCCCAGGTAATTGCACAAACCACAAATTAATGAGAAATAATGAGCCAGCACACAGGGGAAGAGAAGACAATTCAGAACAACAACAAAGAAAACTAATGGGAAAGTATGTTTCAATAGCTCACTGCAGACAACTGTCACTGCAAGCCAGCATCACCCCCCGAGAGGTTTCACTTCTCTGGGAGGACACAGGGACTGCAGAGTGCACACACCACCCACGCAGCATGAGAATACAAGAGAAAGGTGACGGGGGCTTAGACCGGGAGTTAATTTTGCAGAGAACAGACAGCATGGGCAGACTCTGCCCAGGCGCAGCTTCATCACCATCCACTGCACGGCCTCCAGGGAGTCACAAAACCCCTCTGTGCTTCACCGCCTGGCTACAGGCTGCAGTGTCTGACACTGGCTCCCTCCACGGGTGGGGTCTACCCCGGCTTTATCTAGCCACGCTTTGCTCCTTTTTGTTATCACCTAACCCACACAGGTACATTAATCAGGACAGCTACCCAACCAGCCTTACTTGGACAATAGCAGATAAGAGGGTAGGTT
This sequence comes from Charadrius vociferus, assembly GCF_000708025.1. Lineage (NCBI taxonomy): Eukaryota > Metazoa > Chordata > Aves > Charadriiformes > Charadriidae > Charadrius > Charadrius vociferus. Next base: position 1,362,766 of record NW_009646608.1, on the reverse strand, counting down.
TGAAAAGAAAACACTGAAAATAATAAAACAGGAGATGCTAAACTGTTAAGTCAAAGGCGTGCACACAGGTAGACATTACAATGTTCTTACCAAGGACTCAATCATCTCAGGACTTTGCATCCTCCTGGCATAACTTCTCACCTAGACCAGTTTTAAAAGACAGTATTTGACTGTGATCTGGAAACTCAGTGATCACTGAAAATGCAAAGTGAGCTCTTACAGCTCAGGGATTGTGTTAGGAGAAACAGCAAGACAACACCCATACCCATGGAAAACAAGGAGCTGTACCACCTTTTGAAGATGGTTGGAACCGATGGTAAGAATAGGTGGGAATTTGCCCTCCCATTTCCAAATCTAAACTTACTTCTGTCTAAACAGGAGGAAAATATATTTTATAGCCTCTGTTCCAAAATCCCTCACACCTACTTGGCTGTTTAACTTTCCAACATCTACAGTGCATTTACCCACTGTCAGCACAAGTTTCTCTTCAGAGCACATAAATCTTTCCTTTTTCCAAAGCTGCAGCCAGCTGAAACCTGACAGTTTGAGGACAAAGCAGTAAAAGGACTGGGTCTGCTTCCAAATGGTGAAGGACATGCTTTCAACGCTACAGTATCCGAGCATGAGAATGCCTGTGGGGACCGTCGGACTCTGGGTTCTCCTGTATCAACGGAGTCCAGGCTCGAATGTGATGCTTGTCCCTTCTGCCTCTGGGCTTCTGCTTAGTTCACCAGAATACATCTAAAAACAACACCTGGGCTTATACTGAGATTTCAGCAAAAAACCCCAAATCACCCATTTTTTTCCATGGTGAGGCAAGGTTTTGCCTCTGTGCATCAGACTGCTGGATTAGCACTATAGACGGTGGTTGCTCTAGACCAAGGAACACAACCTCATTTGTTAGTAAAAACAGATTTATTTCCATTAGTCCAGACTAATTGTTGCTGCTCCTCTTTTAATGAGGTCCTGTGTGCCTCCTCACATAACATCAGCACAGGAGAAATCCTCATCCTCATAACCATGCAATTTTGGGCCATTTTGAATAGCTCCTTCTCTAGTGTAAGGAGGAAATGATGAGAATGATGCCTCTTCAAAGAACCACTTCATTTTAGGAAATGCTGTATGATCATTCTCATGTTCAGGTCAGTAACAGCCTTGCAAAATCTCCTTGACTTTATCCAACTTTCACTACTACTGAGCAGGGATTAACATTAATTGAGCCCACCCCTTATTAGCCAAGGATTATTTGTTAGACACCAGCCTATAATCACTTGCATTTTCCAGTAGAGACCTTCACATCGCTCAGATAGCTAGCAGGATAATCCAAGTCACATTTTTAAAGAAATCTACATAAAAACGCACATCCACACCCTTGTCTTCCCCCTTCCAAAATACCCAATTAGTTCAGCTTAGGAAATGCCATAAAAATTAATACTGTGAAATTTCCAGTCTAACAAGTTTCTGGTGAGAAGAAAATATTCCCTACGAGGGCAGCATTTTTTAAACCCGCAAACTTTAAAATATATAAACACGTAATCAGGAATTTTCATTTACAGGCCTGCACATACCATGTACACATCTCTGCATTCACGCTGCACCCACACACATCTGGTGGTGACGCACCACAGACAGGTAGGCACAACCATGTCTGCAGAGCCACGTACACAGACACATTTTTGTACAGTACCTATTCCCCCACCTTTACATCTGAAACACACACCTGTAGCACACTGCCCCGCAGCATCTGGACACCTCCACCCCAACTGTATTCATGCTCAGTCCCTCTGAGAGGAATTTAATACCTCATTTTACAAATTAAACACTATGATGTGGACAGAGGATTGCCTGAAGCCTCTCCTAAGTGTGCCATGCAGCAGGGAATCAAATGTCTCCTTCCTAAAGCCTGAGAAGTCCTAGTATTGGTTTCCTACTTCTGAAGGCTCACTGCTGCTTCGTGGACACAGCTGGGCAGAGGCTGGAGGCATTTACACAAGAAAATAAAAACCGTGTTGTGTAGGTGACATGGAAATGGGCAAAGGCGTCTTTATGAGTGGGAGAGGGCAAAACTCCATACGCTCCACCTGCACTTGAAGTGCTGATGGAGGATGTGGCAGAGGTGTTATTTGGTGAAAGCTGCTATAAGACTAAGACAGTCTATTTCTATGCCAAGTGTAACTATGTGGTGTGATTCCAGCTTAGACAGCAGCCTTTCTCTTTAAAAGCTATACGGAAGCTGCACATACGTGCCCCATACCGATTCTTCCTCTGGTTTCCTGCATGGGAGCGTCCCGCTGCAAAACCCGAAATCTGCCTCGGCAACAGCTCGGCTGCTCACTGAAGAGGCGCTCTCAGAGGTGAAGGTTTCTTTACTTTTCCCTCTGCTTGGCTCCAATCCCATCACATCTGGAAAGCCGCATCTAGCACCGGCTGTCAGAGATGAACGGCGGCTCTGCGCTGAGCTGCAGGGGAACAGGTGCCCCAAGGGACTTGCAGCATCCAGATCCGAAAATTCAGGCTCTGAATGGAAGTAGCTAAGAAATTTCCTCAGCTGAGCAAACACCTAACTGAGAAAACCAGGGCTTTTACTTACACTAGTGTTAGCTACAGAAGGCTGACATTAAGTGATGGAAAACAGGTGAAAGACTCAGGGACCTGCACATATTCAGCTTGGTAAAGAGCAGGTTACCAGGGAACTCAGTGTACACATACTCATGGGGAGGCTTTTCATACCACTACCTGTCTTCACATACACCTATAAACCACAGCTAAGTAAATTCAGACTAAACGAAAGTGCACATTAGTGAGCAAGGACATCAAACCAGCTTACTGAGGGGCTGGGATGAACAAGCACCCACAAGACATTTTTAAGTCAGAAGTGGTTGTTGCTCTTTAAAAGATGCTCTTGTTCAAGCACAACAATTAAACCTGAAGCAAGAAATGCCCTCAGCTTCCCACAGTACATGTGAAGGCAGCGCAACCTTGCTAGCCTTAAACCTACAAAACTACCCAAGTGCCTTGACGGGTCTACAAAACAAAGAGCGAGAAGAATTATTTGACAGCTCAGCCTCGTGCCCGGACGCTGAAGTGTTACTGAAGCCTTTCACCCCGCACTTAACTCCTTCTGCTGCGAAACGGAAAATCCTGGAAGCAGCCACAAGCGTGAAGTAAATGGGAAGCTATTCTCTGCCAGCAGCTGGGAGAAACTTCCTTTTCTCCCCACTTTGCACGTAAAGAAAACCCCACAATAGTACTTGAGGTAATGCTGCTAGCCAGATTTTCAACTGACAGACTCTTGAGGAAAGCCTCCACATATGAAGTCTGCTCCCAAGGATCCTCTTCAAGCGGGTGACATTTGACTTTGGGAACGCACAGCAGCTTATCTCCTTGAGGAAAGGTTCCCTTTGTTTTCAGTACAGAGAAAAGAGCACAAAGGAAAAGAAAAGTTATGTTTACTGTGACCTAGGAAAAACAGAGCTAAATAATTTTGATCAATATTTTGATTTTTCTGACAAAAGCCGCAATCAGTGCTAACATAAACAACTGGTTAGCGAGCCTGGGGGGGGCAGGAGGGGTAAATCAAACCAGAGTTTCAAGACACTTATCTTTCCATCACAACAATTGCCACCAATGACAGTAATTTACATGGCTAATAGGCAGTATTATGTTTACAAAATCATTCTTGGGAAGGAGGATCTAAACAATTTTTGCCAACCCAGCAAAGGAGCTGGTATTGGATCAGATGCTGGGTTTCTTTTTCCCCCTTTTATCTTCTATGTGTATTTTGCCAAGATGCTTTGCTATGCAACAAGCTTGCCTTCACAAGCACACACAAACCTGTGGACCACATGATCTCCCTCCTATGACAACCTGAATTCTCTAACACCAGGGCTGCTTGAGCCTCTACGGCGAGGCGGGGGGGGGAATACCTATCAAGCAGGAAAGAATGGAGTCAAGCTGGCAGCCCCAGATCCTCCACCCCATGCTACACTTCTTACCCCACGGCTGAAGATAACCTCAAGCGAGCCCCAGCATCTCGCACACAAGCCTTATCTCCCATACAGTGATAGGTCCCATCCCAACATCGCTTGCTAAACCCCCTGAATATCAGCCTGAACATCTGCTAACTCTCTGCCCTCCCCAACCCTTGTCTTTTTTTTGTTTTGTTTTTTTGGTCATGAAAATCTCCATGTCTCCTTCCTACAAGCTTTCTCAAGGCTTTGCTAGGAGTCAAGCAGGCAAGCGGGACTGGTAGAGCACGCAAATGGGCTGCAACTGGCCCAGTCCCTCTCAGTCAACACGATGAAGAGGACTATACATATCATCCTTTTAAAGCAGCACTGATATTTGCAGAAAGGTAAGAGCACGTTACATCAGCACTACAAGAAGCACATTGAAGTTTTTCAGCAGACCATCTCCAAATAAAGAGACAATAAAAGGACAGAGATTTCCAAAAGTACATAAAAGCCTTCTCAGTTGCAATAACAAACAAACAAAGAGAAAAAAAAATAATCAGTGAACACTTGACCAGTTTTCTTTTAGTATCAGGCCCGATTCCACTTTTGTCTGGAAAATACACGCGCCCCGTACTGCAAATCGGATCAAACTAGCCAGCTGAGAGACACAGAGAAGAGAGTCTTGCGTTAAGTGCAAAACTTCAGGTAATTTTAGAACCTGCAAGCACTGCTAATGCTTTTGAAAAAAAAAAGATTTATCTGACAATATCTGAGTGCACGAACAGGGAGGTTTCGCCAAAACCCTCAATGTATTCACACAACACAGCACAGGAAATCCATCCCATTAAATAATGACCTTTTTGGTCGCACCAATTAACTTGATCATCTATCGACAGTCAATTTAGAAACTATCAAGGATGCACATCTCCCAGCACAGACAGTGAAACAGAGCAGGACCTTATTACATCCCCCCCAACCCGGTGCCAGCCTGGCACCACTTCTGCATGCCACATTTGCTCCACCTCTGTTCCAGGTTCTGCCAGCACCTTTCCCTAGAGTTCCATTTCAACTGTTTAATTTCCCAAATTCTTACATTTAGTAAGGTGCTAAGCTGTCCCAACTCCAAAGGGAATGTGGTTCAAAGACTCAAGCAGGAAATGAGAGCAGGGAAGTCAGTCAGGTAAGGGAAAGGGCAGACTGAGCACAGGTGCAATACCTTCACACACTACATTTTAATTCTCCCACCAACTTGGGCTGAGCAACCTCTGGGGATGCTCACATTTCATTAACACACCTTTAATATTAACGTACTGTCCTCAAGCAGTCCACAAAAGAGCTCTTGAAAAAAAGTCTAAACATTAGAAAACAAGAAAGCATGACAATAAAACAGCTTATTCAATAGCTCAGCTGAATTTAATACAGCAGTAATAGGCAATTGCATTTAAAATGCAGATACAGATTTTTAAATAATTTCAGAACATCTGATATTAAAGTTTCAGTGGAATACAGTAATAGCTTATCATAACCACCACAAAGTATGTTTATTACCTACAAAGATAACACACTGCGTCTGCTGGACTTCTCAGATAAAGCAGACCCATATCACAACAGCAGGATCCCATGGATTAAGAGCGGGAGAGGATCTGACTCAAACAGAGACACCAAAAGGCATCAGCGACATGAAAGAAAACACATCCAAGGGAAAAGCACCACGACCTACACACTCACAAGCAAAGTGTCTTGACACCTGCAAACAGGAAAGTGCTAGATATGCCCAAACAAGGCCGATGACAAGTGTTTGGGTTCTCCCAGGGAATCTCTCTTCTCAGCAGCTGCAACTCCAGCATGTATCTACCCTCCTGGAAGTACACACTGACCAGCTCTTCCCCTCCCTACGAAGGCTCTGTTACTCTTCACAATTAGGGAATTCAATGGTGTTTCAAGGCTGACTTCAGCACACCAGTGAAAGTCAAACTAGGAGAAGCTCTTGGGTCCTTCCCCCATGTCTGGTGTGGGGTTTAGCATCTCTAGAAGGGCTCATGAAAACACGGCTCAGTTCTACTTTTTATGAAGATGGCAGATACAGTTTTTAACAACTGTGAATCCTCCCATCAAGATGCCATTAAATCAGAAAAGCATAAGCAGCACTTGGATGTCCCACTTACTTGTGGGATTTTAATAAATGCAAGAAGGGTACTTATGAGTGACAGTGTTTTACAGAGTGCAACAGCATCTTCTGCCCAGCTGGAACAAACCAGGAAACTGAGGTAGAGACAGCAAGTGACCAAGACGAAGACAACAGAAAGAGCCAATGTCACAGCAGCTCCAAACCCTGTGTTTGGAAGAGGCTTTCCCTGTAAGAGAGGAGAGCAAAACAGCTACCAAGCCCTGTGACATGAATGCTGGTGTAACCATAAAATAGCAGCATGTTTTCAAGCATAAAAGGCTTCAAAAATAAAATAAACAAGTGGATACAAGGACTTGAGATTGTGATTTTCTGCAGCTTTGTGTCTCGTGATTGATTACCCTGTCCTACCCCAACACGGGGCAAGCTCTGTTCAAAGCTCTTCCTGCAGTGAGGCACTTCAGATTCCTCACCTAGGTGGGTTTTCCAGTGCATCTCCTTCCATCCATGCAGGAACTGCATCTCTCTTCTCTGCTTGATCACTTATTTTCAAAAACTCTGAATTCTCCATATGCACACTAGCTATGACTGACCAGCAGGTCCAAGTATTACTTGGAAAAGGAAAGGGAGATGGACAGACAACCAGACAGCATGACAACGTAAGCCTCTTTTCCTTAGAAAACCAGGCTAAAAATACTGTAGACAAGCAGGTCTAGCTCTTCTCCAGAAAGTAAGGGAATTGCACCAGAGTTGATTTTGGCCCAACATGCACTTGGCAAATACTGATAACAAGGATTTACCATATCCCCTCTAGTATTACAGCAGACTATAAAGCAAACATTTGCTTCCTACAGATAACAAAATGACTATGATCGCTCCAGGTTTGTAAAGTTTAGGGTTTGTGCCGTCGGCCACGGCAGGTCTGTAATTCTCAGTGCCCAAGCAGAAAATCCCCTACATGTAACACTGGCCTCAGTTTTCCCTCAGGTACCCACTCACCTCACACAGAAATACAGTTTGGGATGGATTCCAGCAACAAATTACAATCAGATTAAATATTAATTCCCATCTTAATTATATAACCATGACTAGGCTTAATGGCCAGGCAGCCATTTAAACAGGAGAGGAGCGTGTAAATCGTGCAAGCAGCATCTCTCACACTGCAAATGCCTGAACTGATTCACAAACACCGGGAGTCTTCCCTGGGAGAACAGCCAGCCTTTGGGAAGGTCAGCTCTGAGGGAGGCAGAGTTCAAATCACCCAGCAAGCAACACGGGATCAGGAGTCACGAATTCGGGAGCGAAGGTGTGGCAATGCAGCACCCTGCCCTTGGGCTAGTTGTACGCTGTAGTGACGAAGATCAGAGACATGCTGAATACTTATTGATGGAGCTCATCTTCATTGATGGACTTTATCCTCTCAATACCTTCAACAGAGAGAAGGGTGCAGCGTCTCTACTTTTGTCTAAAGACAGGCCCTGAGGATACCAAAGCAGACGCAGCAACTGGTCCATGATCACAGCAGGCACTCAAGCGAGATGTCCCGTACGCCACGGCAACACCCAGCCCACCCCAGCAGTTCCCAAATGCAGGTGGCTCTGGTGTCCCTGATGCACAGAGACCTGTGCCGTGCCACAAAAGCTGCCTCCAGCTACAAATCGGGCTGCAAGCACGCATGCAGGAAGAATCGTCTCCCTTCCTCCTCAGGGAAAGGCAGATTGCCAAACATTTTCTTTTTAAATTATTACTCGCGCCACTCTGAAGCGGCTCACGTACCATCAGCAATACACCCACCCCGCGTGGGGCCCCCTGCAACAGATCAAACTTGCTACAGCTGCCAGGAGAAAGTCTGCTGCAGAAAGCGGCGAGACATCAGAAAATTAGCGGGTTCTGCTTCACTTTGGACTTCAAGGCAGTGAAAGGAGAGGGCACAAAAAAAAAAAAGCTAGGGAAAACAGGGAAAAAAAACCAAAAAACACAGAACCAAGCCTGAGCGGTTTCTCCTTCAGCCTCACACACCAGAAGAGAAACAGGGAAACACCAGCAGAAGCATTCCCCGCTTTCGAGCAGCCTCTGCCGTCAGGGCTCGGAGACTGGCTGGCATGACAGCCACAGCACAACGGCAGCAAGATCCCGCGTGAGAAACCTGCCCCTGGAAACACGACAGGGGCTAAACCTCGCTAACATGGTGTGCACCAGTGTTTGGCAGTGTCAGTGCCCCCCCGTTTCTTGGGGACTGTAAGAAACACCCCTTCCCTGCACCGCTCATCCTGCCTCCTTGCAACCCAGCCCAGGGACAGGCGACAGCGCAACACCACAGCCAAGAGGGCCAGCGGATCTGCATGCAGGTGACGTCCTGCGAAGTGCAGGCGACCGCAGCAGCAGAGACGCGCGATCCCCGAACAATGGCAACACTGACTTCCCCGGGCAAAGGCACTCGCTGCACGCAGCAGGCTGCGGGGTTACACCGCCGAGATGAATGCGACAGGAAGGGTAAAACAAATCAGAACTAAAGTTAGGTAAAAGGGAAAAAGGAAATCTGTTCTGCAGCAAGAGGACTCAACCACAAATCCAAATGACATAAACCCAGATGGATTTCAGCCGATCCCTCGGGTGGAAGGCTCAGCCCACTTCCCACCAACACGTCCCCTGTAGAGAGCCCCAAGGAAACCAACCAGCACAACCCCCTTGCCAGAGTCAACCGAAGAGGGGTTGGTTTGTTTTTTGTTTTTTGTTGTTTTTCCTTAAGCCCTTTCCTGCTACTGCAGGGAAAACAGTCTCAAAGTAGGACAGGCAGAAGGCTTTCAAAACACTGGATCACATCCCCAGCTAGTGTAAACTGCCGCGGCTTCCATCAAGTCCACAGTGGGGGGAAGGTTTTCCAGTTTACTTCTCTCCTAAGTATTCCATACCCAGCAAGGCTTGAACTTTGGATCAAAACACACGAGCTTCAGGATCAAATGCAGACTTCCCCAAACCCATTTCAACCCTCTGCCAAATTAATTTCAGATTGAAACAAGTCCATGTTTCTCTTTTCAGAATCAAACCCACCTGTTGAAAAGCACATCTGCATGTACTGAGCCGCACGTCCACAGACTGCGCGGCCACACTCACTACCTCTACACTATACGTGGCCCATTGTTAGAAAACAAACAGAAACAATTTTCACTAGTTGCCCAACTGCTTGCAAAAAAAGCAGAGAAGCTACCACTGCAAATTCCCGCAAAGCATTTGAAGTTTTCTCGTTGACATGGGTTTGAAAAACAACATCCAATCCACCACCCCTTTTATTCTTTTTTTGTAAAAAATCATTGTTCTCCATTACGAGCCTCGGGATCCACTTTGCTCTTTGCTCAAACACCCAGGAGATGCAGCTCCCACCTGCCCCAGCTTACCCGTTCCTCTGCTGGTGGGGTCACAGACTGCCATCCATCTAGAAAAACCCACATGCACTGATGACAATGGGCCATTTACATGGACCGTTATTCACTTCAACACACAGCCACCGTAACGCTGCACCTATATCAAATGTTAACCTACCCCTCACAGGAGCTCACAATGTTTTGAGAAAAAGAAAGAAACAAAAAACAACCCTGCAGCCACCCACCAGACTGTATTCTTCCCCAAAAGGCTATTCTGGAAGCCATAAAGACTAACCATCCTTTGTGCTGTTATTATATTCTGCCGAACCTGAATGCATCACAACAAGAAATTAAAATGTACAATGGCATAGGGATGGCTCCTCCACCGCAATCCCCCATTTAGGAGGCTCTTTTAAACGAGAGCAACTCCAGGGCACACACACGGCTCACATTTCTCTGTGCAGCTCCGCCAGCCTACACCTTTCCAACCCCTTCTCGGGGATGCGGACAAAAGCTTTTGCGGGTCTGTGCACGCACAGGGAAGGAACCACACGCCCCAAGGTCCGCGGCTCCAACGACCCTCGGTGCAAACTTCGACGGCAAAGGCAGAAACTCTGCCAGCGCGACAGGCGTACGTGTACCCGCGCACAGAGCCGTTTGCGTAACCATTGCAAAACGGAGGGCGCGAGGAGCGTGGCTACTCCTGGGTCGCCTCCTTGACCACTGGGACATCTGCCCACCCTGCCGTCCTGCGCCAGCGGGAGCGGGGCAAGGCGAGACGAGGGTCCCCGCCGTGGCCCTGCCAGACACCTGGGCCTGCTCCGGGTCAGCCCTGCACCGCACAAGCGCTTCGGCCCCCAGCCGGCCCAGCACAGCAGCCCTCCCTCCAGAGGAAACTTGTCACTGGCCCGGGGGTCTCTGCTGCTGGCCCGCTCCCCCATCCTCAGCCCTCTGAGGGGGGATCCCTGTGGGGGACACCCTCTGTCACTCCCAAAAGGTGACCCCAAAGGAGCCACCGTCCAGACACGGGTTGAGGCCACGAGTGTGGCTGTCGCCTGACTAAAGGGGGATGAAAAGCGGCCCGGGGAGAGAAGGGGATGAAGGGGGGGGGAGGGTGCTGAAAAACGGCCACAGGCGGGAGGGTGGCTACTGAGGTGGGGAGCGGGCAACTGGGGGGGGGGGAGGAGCCACTAAGGGGGGAAGAAGGCTG
>NW_009646608.1:1327522-1351400 GCF_000708025.1 Charadrius vociferus | reverse complement strand
GCCCGCCCGGGGCCGCCCACCGCTCTCCACGGACAAGCATAAGTCACCCAGGGCTAGTGGCCGCCCGAGGGCTAATGGCCACCTTCCCGCTGGCCTGGCCGTTGGCGGGCTCAGGCCCAGGTCTGTGGAGAGGAGGTGAGGCTGCAGCCCCGCACGCCCCGGCCGGGCTTGGGAAGGCAAACAGACACCGGTGACCGTACCGCCATGGGTCTGCAGTCCCGCTGGGGCCCATGTCGAAGCACAACTCCTTCAGGTGTGTGTCCTGTGTCGGGCTCCTCAGGCATCAGCGTCTAGCCTGGGATTCTCAGCTGCCTTTGAAGCAAATAAAACACATGGCGCAGCCTGTCCGCACCCCATCGCTGCGGAGAGAGGCAGGACCCATGGGCCAGCCAAGCCAGGCGGTGGAAACGCGGCAGAGAGCCGAAGGGTGCTGAGAGATGGAGGCCGAGGCCGCTGCCTGCCTGGCTTGGCTGGGTCCCAGGCACAAAGCCATGCTGCGCGTAAAGCCGCAGGTGCAGGTTTTAGTCCTAAAGGCAGATGATACCAAGCCCTTCTTTCAGCAGCAGCAGCTGGTACCAAGCAGAAGGCAACCGCATCCAGAGCAGGTAGAAGAGGGTCTGCTTTGGCCCCCGAAAGGAGAAGAGACTACCCGGCACACCGGGATGTTTTATCGCAGCAGTGTGGAATACAGAGAGAGCTCCAGCTATGCAGAATATGAAAAAAGTAACCTTTTTAATCCAGACCCTCCTATTTAGTAGCTTGTTTAATGAACTATAAAAACTTAAATGAAACCAGAAATGCTGTGTGGTGGGACACAGGTTTCCCTCGTGAATGAGATACACAACTGTAAGTCAGCACTTGTCACCGTTAGCGCAGGGAAGCCCTGGGTTCCGGCAGCCCCCTGCCCCGGGCAGAGATGGGCAGCGAGGCTCTGCCCAGCATCGGGGCCCTCCTGGCTGGGTGGGCACTTGCTGCCCACCTCGCTGGGAAGGAGGAGGTAACAAGGCTGGGGCAAATTCACCGACCCTATTCTTGCACCATCCATACACTGACCTCCCTGCAGAAAGAAAAGGGGACAGTAATAGCCACGCTCCCCTCTGCACTACCCCAGCGTGGAGCTAAAGACTAACAACCTCCACAAACCCTCCTTTCGCTCTGGGCCTTTCCCACCTGCTCCTTTCTGCATGAGGTGGTTTTAAAGGTGCTGTCAAATTGCTTTAACTAGGTTGTAGAAGAATGTCTCTTCCTTATGTCTGCCAGTGGTTTGCTTTTAGACACACCCCTGCCCTTTTTTTCCTCAAATCCCAGCCATTTCTCCCTCTCTTGAAGCAAGGAAACCTTTACCTAAAGGTCAGGAAAGTCTGGCATAATATAAATAATGAAAACTGCTAGTGGTCTGCAAAATACTGCATGCTTGGGCTAATGGCACCTGTCAGTGTTAAGGCATTGACCCAGCTCCCTGCCAACAGGTCAAGGTTAGAAGCAGGCACTAGCCTAGAAATCAAAAGACCCAGGTCTAATTCTCGCCTTTGCTCCCTGCCTAGCATTACAGGGTTATGTGATACCTCTGTGGTACCTCTCTGTCTTCCTACATGTCAGTGGGAACAGGAATTAAACCAGCATTTTGACAAACCCAAGCTTGCAACACATATATTCCCTGAATATCTGTCCCTGAAAAAAAAAAAAAATAAGAAAAAAGGGGAAATACTTAACAAACAGCCACTGAACTGTGAAAGTGCCAGTAACATGACCCAGAGCACCAGCTCCTTTCAGACTGATATCACGCGTACTCTGTGAGAGTAACACCAAGTCCCCACCGTCCATCTCTCTCACCCACGTTGGCACAAACTGAGCTCGTGACAACCAACGTTTCCGCAGGGCGACTCCTTCACAACTTAAGCTAACTCTGGCTGACACGAGCGTTCGCAGGAGCTGGTCCTGTGGCTGCAGGGAGGCGTTCCTGGTGTCACCCCTCCCGAGTAGGCATTAGCTGCTTCAGCCGCCCGCCGGGATGCCCTGCACTGCGTGAACTGACTTCTTGCAGCGCTTGCAGAGGAAGGAGAACCAGGAGAAAGAGCCACTTTGTAGATTCAGGAAGGACCGGGTAACTCCCTGGCTGTAAGTCCACCAAGAACAAAGTGACAGCAGACCTGTGCCAACAGAAGTGACATTCCTTCCCCAAATAATGGCATTTCTGCCCCGATACTTATGGCAAGCAAAAGCCCCCATTTATGCGCTGCAGGCTCCCCAGTGTTCCCGTTCCTGTCAGCGAGGAGTTTCTTTCTACCTTTCAATAGCTGCAAACCTCTGATACTTTGAGCTGAGAAAGTGTGAATGGCAAAGAGTAGCAGCAGCGAGTGGCTGGTGTTTGTAGTTCAGCCTTTTGTTCCCCCTTCAGGGGACATTATTTCTGTGCTCTGAAAAAAATCTTTGGTGAGTCAGATGCATGGACAGTAGACCATCCACATCTCTTGGTTTGTATAAGATCCCAGCAAAGAAGAGCTCATTAGGGAAATCCAGCAGAAACTGCTATAAATTTTTCTAGCTCACAGGAGCTTTTCCCATGCAGCCAGCCTGTAGCTAAGAGGGGATCCAGGCTTTTGAACGGATAATGTAAATGCAAGAGGCCTTGAAGCACAGCAGCACGTGTTACAGAGGTATCTGAATCAGAATTTCTCCAGGCTCTAAATCCAAACCCACGCCAAGCAGCCCATGTCCACTTCCAGCTGGCAGCTGTAGGATTCAGACTACCAGGATCCTGCTGTGCAAGATACTGAACAAATGCAGGTAAAGAACAACTCCTGCTCCCCCAAAAGACCCCCCAAAAATAAAAGAAACCAAAAGAGTAGAGAGAAGCCATTTCACAAAGGAAGCAACTGAGAATCAGGAGGATTCACTGAATGCTGCATGTGTTTGTTAAATAGGCAGCACAGTATTATCCCACTTCGAGGTTCAGGCTGAATCCCACCACTGAAAATGCTGTCTGGCTGCCTCCGGTGCGCTGGGGTTCAGAGCACTGAGAAGCTGTGGGCCAGGGTCAGAGCAGTTAAAGCAAATGGAAGCAATGGAAGTTAATCCGAAGTTAAGGGAGGCAGCAATTTAAAGGTATTTTAAAAATCACGATGAGGATGTTCTTATTCCAGACCAAGGTCGCTTTATATTCTCTTAGTTTAACCCGCTTCACACCGAAGAGGACTGTTTAAATTTGGAGCAGGTGCTTTCTTTGCAGACTGAGCGTGTGTCGTCCCCCACCCCGGGGCCACTGCCCAGGAACAGCAGCTCAGACACAAATCCCCACGCTGCCAAACCTTAAAGCTCTGAAGTTAGAGTACGCTGAAGCCGTTGCAGATGCACTTTCAAAAGTTCAAAAGCACTTTCCTTCTCAGAGAAAGCATCCCCCTGGGGGGTTAGTGCCCTCCAATTTGGCAGGTATGAAGTGCTGCCCACAGCTCCTCAGCCCCCATCTCGCAGGGGTCAGTGCCCGAGACGTGTTTGGGACCACCCTTAGGTTCTTTCTCTCCCAAGCGGGATTAAACCTCCCAGTCTCAAATACAGCCTTGCTCTGGTTTCTGACCGTCTCTGACTCCAGACAGGTCTGCAACACTGAGGCTGACATTTTGTGATGGATTTAAGCTGCTCTAATTACCAGACAAGCTGGTCGCTCTTTCCTTTGTGCCAGCATTAGTGCTTGAATAAGCCCGGAGCTGGACAGAGGAAAGGATGGTGCTGAAAACTTAATTGGCAACAACGATAACAACAAAATCAGTCCCCTGCTCCAGCTCCCTGTGCAGTCACCCAAGTGTTAGTGCCAGCACAAGGAAAGCAATGGGAATATACAGACAGAGGCACGAGGAAGCTTTCAACGGTGGCATAAAGCTGGATCAGCTCAAACTCGTTGCAAAACTGCAACCTCGGTCTTCCCAGAAAAGGAATCTCTCAGGGACCTTTACCACCAGGACTCGCTTCGTTGCCAGACTTCTTCTGGTCTGGCAGGAACTTTGGCGCGAGAGGGAACATTGACTTCCAGACGAGCAAAGTGACGGTAGCCTCCTGTTCTGTATGTGTGAGCAATGCCAAACAGGAGCAGCTGGTTGCACATAATAACATGCATTGTGTAAGTGAGCAACACAATAAGCAATTTGCTCGACAACCCAGGGACATCAGGACAATTCCGTGTAACAGAGAAGAAAGAAAAGAGGAAAAAAAACATGTGATGACCAAACCCTAAGGGAACCTCAGTATACTACACATTCATTTCATTACGCTAGCTCTTATAAATATTTATTGCACAGCCTATCTCATCATTCTTGCAGGAATGGGTGTTGTGTTATTGTTGTACCCAGGGAGGGCTTTCCCTTTTCCTCTGGTCCTGCTGCAGGCGGTCAGCAGTTGCCAAAGATAGATAGGGAGCAAGAGTGTGACATTAACTCTGGAAAATACTACTTAAAATGGGGCTCAGGGGCAGATGCTGGCAGGTGCATTGTTAGGAGAAAAATGAATGGAAGATGAAAAGACAGCAAGTAATGCGATTCGGAAGCTTGTATTTAAAATATGTTCACGGCAAAAGGGATTTCTGCAAACAAGGGCCCTGGCCCTACAGCCAGAGCCACCAGCGAGCGGAGACTCCTGCACCCTGTAGAAACCTGGGCAGATCCAGGATGGGGGAATTTTGATTTAGATGAGCACTAGGCTATAAAAGAGCAGTGAGGCTAAGGTGTGTTCCAAGTATCAACATCGTCTGGCTGTCTACACCTGGAAAACAAACATGTTAGAGTAAGGTAAAAAAAAATTGTAACATTTATAAAGCTTTGCATATAAAACTTGGAATGGGATTTTTTCATCTCTTCAATTTATGTTGCCACCTTGACATCCCCTGTGCCCCATTCCTTGCTCTTACTGGATCTTGTCACCCATGTGAGGCTTTGCAAAGTCAAATGCTAACTTGCCTTACACAGAGACACATCGGCTGATTCATTATTCCAGACAAGTGACTTGGGTTGGGTTACTGATGATCTGATTTAGAAAAACATGCCGAGACAATCCAGGCTGGGGAGATTTTACATGAAATGAATCTGTTTCATTTAAGTTAGTCTCCCTTGCTATCACGTGAGTCTTTTTTGTGCGTATTTGTTAACCAGCTTGTTCACCATCAGCTACAATCAAATAAAGGCCTACTAGAAACATCCCAATGCATTATAAAGCAGTAGCATAGAACATCACTGTCTTGTAAACGTGCATGACTATGAAAAATAATATTTGCTCATAAACAACATCTGTGGACTTTTCCCTACAGCGGTTACCAAGTACCAATAAAAGTTTTGATCCCTAAATAGTCTAAATTTTATATGCTGCTACAGTACCTACTAACTAAGGTTGGTTTTAGACATAAAGAACATATGTAACATCAAGGAACACTGCACAGTTGGGGCTGCCTTCAGAAACACCCGTCAGGCTCCTTTGTAGTGGGAAATGTGTTCATGTGCCAAAAATAAGGATCTGTTCCAAAGTTTTATTAGATCTACAGAGCTGGCTATAAAATGCCATGCTAGAAGCGAAACAGCCGAAGCAGGGAGGCTGCCTGGTGCACATCATCATGCCACCCTCTGGTGGCTAACCCCAGAAAATATAGCAGTGTACGCCCAAGGACGCAGCGGCATAAATGCCACTGGGTTATTTTTGGAGTGCCTCTCTCCACGCTGATGAGCACGCTGCGTGTGCAAGTGGTGAGGTCCACCTTTTAGCTTGGTGTCAGTTGAAGCTAGCTTAGGAGCAAAACAGTGAGGTGGGAATAAAACCATCCCTGCACTTTGGACACTGAGATCTGGAGCTGATCTGAGAATGGGTTTTCATTCCAGTCCAACATGCTGGAGGTCTGCCGATGTTCATGGTGGACAGATGGTTGGCTTCTATGTCTCTGGCTGTTCTCTACTCAGAAACTGGGACCATATACCTGCCTCTTGAGATAGTTTTAGCTATAAAATTCTGTCGTTTGCTAATATTTCACACAGAGACAGAGAACCTGATGCTTTTATGCATTTCTGTTCCTGCATCAAGACATCCCCACCGTTGCCTTTACCTTCCAGACAGCCCCACAGATGGGCGCCAGGAGGGTGACTGGGCAGCTCTCGCGCCCCCCACCTACATAAAGACTTTTAATGCTGTTACTCAGAAACGGCCAGTTTGCACCAAAAGCAGGTGCTGGCTCTCACAGCATCCTCAGTGCCCTCGTTGTATAATGCAGGCTATTCCCATCCATCAGACAGTTCTGCAAACCTAAATAGATGATGTATTTATTTATGGATTACTGACCACAAGAAAGAGAAGCTTTGCACTATTGTCAACCTTACAGCATTCGGTCTGCTATAAATAATGCATCATTGTTCGGTGTTGGTTTATGGTTTAAGTTCCAAAGAGCATCACAGACCAGCAGACTCAGCAAAGATGAAGGCAGCACAGGGTATTAGTAAGAGAAATAGGACCATCTGATGAAGAGTGTTAGAAAAACAAAGCAAAAATGTAATGTTCTCAGAGTTATTTTAATGTCAGCTTTTGCAGCCAAAGGCCTGCTTTTACCTCTAATTGAGAATCACAGAAATCTATGATTATCCTCTGATTTTCACTCTGCTTTATCCCAGTTGTGAGCTAATTCGATTTCAGATAAACAGTAATTAACACAAGAGGTCAGCGCCGTGGCCAGCAGGCACCGTTGCAACGTGGCATTCAAACACACCAAGAGATCAAAAGAGCCTTCGCTGCTTCCTTTGAACTACCCAATTAAAATTTTCACAAATAAAGCTATTGTTTTACATTTGCTTCATCCAGGGGGGAGAGAGGGCAGAGATCTAAGAGATCATTGTCTCTAATTGGGCTGTTTTCCCTCTCTTCTTACAGGTTTCCTCCGTGTGGGTTTTTTCTCCAGACCGGTGGAAGAAAAGGTTGTCCAGACCATTTGCGATGCAGCTATTACACTGCGAGGCTACGGCAGGCTGAAAGCAAAGCCGTGGGGAACCTGATTTCCCTCTCGTGAGCAAAAAGGGCATCAATGCCTTTCTTGGAAAGTTTGATTGATAGCCCTGAAGAAGGACTCATAAAATGTGTGCATCTCTCTGGCTATTTAGGCAATTCCCTTTTGAAGATGAAGGAGGATATTAGATTAATCCAACTGCTGTAATAGCATTAGATCCTGCTTTTAAAGAAAACATATTTTATGGTGTCCGTACTCTAACAGAAACAACCTGCGGCTGCACAAGCCCTGGGCTGGTGCTCTGCTGCTAAACGTGCTGGGCTCTCCTTGGAAGCGGTTTTCATCTGACTTCTGGGGAACTGGGGTAGGTATCAGACTTGTGCCACCATCCCATGTGGACCACTTGTGGGCAACAGAGAAACCGAGGCTGGGGCGGACCACGGGGTCTGAATTCCACTCTTATCCGTTGGGGAGCTCGCTTAAACTCGGGATTAAGGCAAATTAGCAGGAGCATAGGGAGAAGGCGGCACGGCAGCTGTCTGGGCTGTACAGACAGAGAACATCAATCTTGAGAGCTGTCAGCTCAGAGCATTCTGGAAAAAACTAGATGGAAACACGAGTCGAGTACGTGGTGTTATTCGCCTGGTAAAGGTTTAGTAACCTTCAACTCCGGGAAGCAGATGGGTGCATCCCTGCAAGAACACACTGCAATGTGTATCCCACAGGAGGGTGCGTTCAGCCCTCAGCACAGGCAAACCACAATAAACCCCCACTAACACATCCAGCACCCAGAAACATCACTAGAGGAGAAATACTCTTGCTGGGAAGAGAATTGTAGAGCGAGTATGTCTCGAATGGGGCATGTCAACGTACATCGGCATCAGCCCGCTCTGTTAGCTTGTCCCAGTCTGCTCCTTGACAGTGCCCTGGGGAACAAGGCAGCTCGTGTCTGGCAGGGACATAGTCCCTGGGCAAGGAAGAACCAATTAACTGATTATTCGCTTCTGAAAAGAAACACTATCTCCTCTCAGCAGCACCGAAGGGAGAAAAAAATCAAGATGGTGACCGCAAAGGTGATCGGGCCGTGGCTTATGCTCACTCATGGCTTAAACTCACCTTCTGGGGAGTTCATTTGTTGGTGCCAAAGGATGAAAGAAGATCAGGAGTCCCCAGAACAAGAGCAGTTGCTGGGAGTTTGTGAAGTTCAGCTCCTTGCCTGGCCCTGAAGCTGCGGTGAGCTTTGCCTGGCCGCGAGGTCTCAGGGCAGAGCCAGAGAGTGGCTGTGCTGCGCCTGCCTTTGGCACTGAGCCCCCACAAGCGCCCAGTCCTTACGATATTTGAGAGGTGCCTGGCTTTGCGCGTTCTCACCTTGCACGTTGTACTGGTTTTTTGGGTCGCATCTTCTGCAGCTCCACTCTCGTACCTTGATTCACCACCTGAGCCGATCTGCCCCTCCGACGAGGAAACTGCGTTACCTTAAAATACTCCTTTCCCCTGCAATGCACTCCTGGATGCTGCAAACAGCACAGTGCTTATCCCAGGATTTAATCAGATTAATTAAGCCGCACTTGTATTAATTTAAATTACAAGTATCTGAGGGCTCAGCCAAATCAAGTGATTTATGGGCCATATCAATCTAATTAATATCACCAACTCTTAAAATAAAAACCTAATAAATGAGTTTATTATACAGATGTAAGATCAACTTATTAGCTTTGGGTCTCTAGTGACGTGGCCGATTTGATGGAAGTTTTATATCCTTGTTGGGAAAAGGTCTTTTTTTTTTTTCCCTCCCACTTGCTGTATTTTTAAAAAGTATCTTCTACAGGGCCGGGGGGAAGGAGAAACAACACAAAGCGCAGTTATCAAAACACTAGCCAAGCCAAGAGGTCCCCAAAGCCTTGCTGTACACAAATTGTGTGGGTTTTATAACTGCAAGTACCCACAGGAGAATAGTTTATCTGGCTCCTTGCAGGCAGAACCTGCCCCGGTCTGCGTGCTTACTGTTAAGCAGTGTGAAACAGCAGTTAGCCAAGGGATGGGAATGGAAAAGGAACAAGAGAATTAAAAGCTTCTCGGAAGCAAATCTGCGGCAGAGTGTGCGGTTTGCAGGAAGGAGCCGGGCTGGTTTGGAAGGCGAAGCGCCTCGGTGCTGCTCAGCAAGGTGACTTTGTCGGGTTGAGTGATGGGTACCGTCTGCAGCAGCCGGGAAGCCCAAGTGCCCGAAAATATCGCTTGCACAGGGACAACTTAAAGATGCAAAAGCTATGCTTTGTCACCGCCGTGTGGGGGTTCAAAATTTATTGGAGGGGAAAAAAATAAAAGAGAGAAAAAAAAGTGTTTTTCTGCAGAGAAGCCAAATGCCACGATGAAGCTAATTACAGAGAGGACATGAGGCACCTCTAATCCACAGCCCAGGTGAAATGAACTGCAGAGCTGAAGGAGGAGGGAGATCCAGGCTCACCCCTGCCGTTACTGGTCCCCCCAGCCCGCCGGCTTCTCTCCCCGGTGTCGCCCGTGGCAGCCCGGCTCTCTGTTGACCAGCTTTTCAGCGAGACGCTTTTGATTCAGTCCTGGAGTTCACGCTCGATTTCCTGAGCTGTAAGATTGTTTCCCTCGCTTTGCAAATCCCCCCTTGGAGCAAACAGCCACGCGAGAGCCGCGCATTGGAGAAAGGAGCGGGCTCCATCTCTTTACCCTTTGCTTACAAAATAAGTTCTTCAAACGCATTTCTCCTATTGTGCTCAGGATAACAACCTTCTCCAGCAAAGAAAAGGGAAGGAACTGGGAGGGCTTTCTGGGGGGAAAAATGGGGCGATTTATGGAATAATTACGTAAAGACAACACCATCCTGCGTGTCTGTCGCTGTGATTTATTATAGTTACACAAAAAATTGGCTGATTGGACCATAAAAGGCGTCTGCAAGCAAACCTGAACCCCTTTGCTTTCCTGTTCACTGCTGAGCACACACAAAAGCCAATGAATTAACTCAGCGACGTTTGCAACGTGCTTGGAAAAATGACCCATCTTCCCAACTTTCAAGGAGGTGCCAGAGCAGAGGCGCTGTGAGGAGGAGTTTTTTGGACACAGCCACATTTACTGTTCCTGCTGCAAAGCCACGGGCTGGCTGCTCACCTGGGCAACCTCCCCAAACCCCACCGCTGCCTTTGCTGATGCACGCCAGGGTCTGGGGGTACTTTATTCCATTCCATCCAGCCAGGTGGATCACTCCAAGGCTCTTTTGCGGTAACCCCTGCCTCCCCTCCGTGGCTGTTACTCTCCCTACGTGCCCCTGCTATTATACACCCTCTTTCCATTCGCTGCCCCCAATTACCATTTTGCATTCGTCTACATTCAGCTGCATTTTCCATTTCCCAGCTCATTCGGCTAAAACATCCCGATCCCTTTTGTATCAAATCAGGTGGCTTCTACTGCTTTCCACACACCGCTCTCATTTGAGTCATTTATATTGAAGCTAAAAAAGAAAAGCATTTAGCAACCAAAAGCACCACTAGCTGAAGGAGGGGGAACACCGGTTAGGAGGGGACCAGAGAGGAGATAACCTAACCTTCCAGCTCCAAGGGGGACAGGATTTGAGCATTGTCATTCTTCTTCAAAGCTTAGGACTGTGGGTTATCCAGGGCTGGGAATTCATTCCTTCCAGAGATGTTTCATCGTGGGAAAAACTTCCCCGTGGTTTCTTTGTGCAACTGCCGTTCGACGGCTCTGCCAACTCTATACCACCACTTACCAACACCTTCGTTAGCAGCCCTTTGCTCATACCAAAGCCACCTCTCTGGTCCAACAGTGTGTCTCCAGAGGAAGCTATGAGCTCACATCTTCCTTCGTTCAAACCCTCAGCAACGGCTTGTAAAGCTTTATCCCTTTGGTCCACGGGCAACCTCCACGCAACCCTGGAGCAGCCTCCGTCCAAAGGACAGGGCACAGAGGGGCACGAAGGCGTGGAAAGCAGGGGACTACCATGGGACTGGGGAAAGAGGGATGATCCTTAACTCTACCACTGCCCACCTTGGAGCCGGGTGAGTCGGAAGGTCCCTGTGTCCTTTGGCTTCTCACTGGCCAAGGGCAGCCGAGCATGACCGTTCGCAGGGTGAAGTCCCTCAGGTTTGTGCGGGTTGTGTATCACAGCGGTACCTGGAACTGGCAGGCTAAAAATAAGTTGGAAGGTGAAGCAGTGACAGCGTATGGAAAAAACAAGCCACAGGATGATTTACAGATGAGCAAGCTCCCCGCAAAGCCCTGCGGGGAGGGTTATACCTTACACTTTCCAAAAAGCAAACTCCTCTCCAATAATTCCTGCTCACCAGTCGCTAATCTGCTGCTCATCTTGCTGCAGGCAGTATTACTTGTTGCTTCAGGCTGTGGGTTGAAGATCACCAGCTTCTACTAACAAAACGAGTAGAAGGAACATTTCTTTTAGCTAAAACAGGAGCACTCATCTTTATCCTTTCCGTCGGAGGAAAGTTTCTTGTGGGCGCTGTGTGCAGAACAGCAGGGAAGCCTCAGTGACCATAATTTGTAACAAGATGGCAGAATTACTTGTTTTATTTAAAAATGCATGAGCTGGAAGAGGAAAGAATTTGAGGCACAAATAGATTTTATTAAAAATAATTGTATCCAGGAAAAGCGGGGATGGGTTTTATCCCAGCTGTGGTTCCAGGCAGCATTTCTGCATGTGGGCAGGGTCATTATAGCAGGTCTCTCTCTGTCTGCTGAATGTGTGGCGAGTTATCGCAGAGAAATTTTCAAATGAAAGCTTGAGCTAATCCAGGAACAGTGTTAAAAGGTGTAAAATGACTGAATGGCACGGAAATGTTTAAATCTGTCCTTTGCTAAATGTTAATGGAGAAACTCCGTGTAATACAACCAGCCTCTGGCTGAAGAATTGGGTCTGGCCAATAAAAGGATTAGAAATGAAAACTAGCTTTGTACAAAGAGAAAAAGTAACTTTTAGTTCAGTGCAGCTTCAAGCTGCATTGGAAATAGCTGGGTTTCCTTCTTAGACTTATACGAAAAAAGAAAGACAAAAGATCTTTATGTAGTGCGAGGTAGTAGTTTGGCTGAAGAGAAATCCAAACCTCGGTGTAAATACAAGGATGAAATTGGGATCATCAAGAACAGTAATCATGAAAATCCCGTCTGAAAGCAAAGGCAGCCCAAGGAGCTGATGCTCTCGCAGCGACACAGCGCAGGTTTGGGGAGCAAATCCTCCCCCGGGAACATTTTGCACCCCAGTGTTTAGGGTCTGTAGTGATCTCGGGTGCATTTGCACATGTATGTGGGCATGAAACTGCTCCGGCCAGAACAGATGAGACAACCCAAGATGGGAAGGACATGAGGCTGGGACCCTTCCGGGGCTGGAGACGATGCCCTGCTGGGACGGAAAGGCTGCGGGAATGGGTTTACAGCCCAGGACCAGCGGCGGGGCCAGTGCTGCCTTTCCCAGTCCCAACTGATGCAATACCCAGCCGGAGCCCGCAGACAGCTGCGGCACGGGAGTGAAAATTCCTCCCGACCCAGAGAGCGCACAGCAGGGAAGAGCATAATCTCCGTGATTTACAGGCTGCGGCTCTAGTTTAAAATACATTAGACTCCCAACTATTTAATTACTGGGCACTACCAAATCACAGAGACAGAGGAGTCAGTCACGTTTGCTAATGCCAACATTTATCATCCTATTTATCTACTCTAGCTTCTGAGACCCATATCGAATCACTTTCCTGTATTAGCTAATAACATATGAGTTTATTCCTTGTACCTCTGGGCGGCCCTCAGTGGATGTAATAGCACTGCTGGCAGCACACATCCACCCAGGGATAGATAAACTGGTTTAGGGCATATAAAGAATTGTAATCATCAGCCAAAACTCAAAGCCAAATCAAAGCCTTTTTCTCTGCTGTCTCCTGCCCCCAGATACTAATTCTCACCGGAGACTAAACGCAAACAGTGCTCAGGCTCTGTGTCCGGCTGAAAGGCTGTAAGCCCCCTGATATTTCTGAGAAATCATTAAATATCAACATTTTACGGTTGCAGAAGCACACATAAAAATTAAGCAGCTGTCTGAGAGCTGGGGAGCAGGACAGGGTGCTCTCTGGGCAGCAGCTCGCATCCCTCCAGCAATGTGGCTCGTCCCGTTCACCCCTGCGGGGAGGGCACGAATTAACTGGTACAGGCACTGAGGCAGCGCCGCCTCTCGCAGGACTGTCAGTTACCAAATCAGCCACAAAAGAAATTCAGTAGGTGAAGCAAATCTGTGCATGGAAACATAGTGGGTGTGCAAGAAACGTTGACAGGAGAGCAAGAAACTGCCGGGCGATGGGCAAAAGCCACTCCTTGTGCTCAGCCTGTTCCCAGTAAGTCCCAGTAAACCCAGCGCGATCTTCTTCTGCCCTCTTTTCCCACTAAAAATGGTATGCCTTTCATTTTGCTTGCTGATGCTGCTTTCCATAAGGAAAACAAGTTTTAAATGCTCTGTTTGGAAACTCTCAAGCAGTCTCATTTTCAGAAGAAATACTCATCATCCTCTTGGCTTTGCGCGTGAGCCTGTCCCCAAGTTGGGCATTAAGAAGGACAAACGGCGGCTTTCCCTCCTCCCAGAGAGCCACAATAAAGCAAATGTGCTTTTATTCCATGGCACGTTATTTTGCTGGTGCCTTTTACTTCCACCACTATGATGGCTATCTCATTATTGCTTATATATTACAGCCTGTAATATATATTTTATCGGGTGTTTTATTATTAACCCCTGTCACCCGCTATCTAATTCTATTTGCCAAGCAGGTGATGCTGCCTTTGAGACTGGTAACGCTGAGAAACCCCAAATACCCTGAGCTCTGACCCAGCAGCCGTTACTGAAAAGGCAGCTCGCTAACGAACAGAGCATTCCAAGAAAATTATCTCTGGATCTTTGCAAAGTCCTCTGGAAGAGTTCAGACACGAAGCTGTCTTAATTGATAGCGTGGCCACTTAGGGGAGCAGTATCCATAGAAACTCAGGGGCCTTGACAAGATGATAAACAACGCTGCAAGAGCCTAATAATAGCAGAAATAATGAGGTGTGGCCAAAAAAACCCAACAACAACAAGCGAGGCATCTCGCAGTATGGGATGGGTGGGCCCAGCCTAATGAAAGCCTGGCAGATAACGGTGATGGCTGGAGGCAGGCGAAGAACAACTGGAGGAAAGAAAACCAAGATTCGCTGAAACCGGATGGGATTTCTGTCCAGGGGAAAAGCCCCGCGGCAGATAGTGCTGTTGAAGACGTGGCTACGGGGCTCTGCTCTTGGTATACAGCAATAAATCAGGAGCAACATCACCGGGAGCATCTCAGGAGCGTGGCAATGCTAGCGCAGAAGCCTGGTCACGTTTTGGAAGAATCGCCCCATAGCATGGCCTTGGGGATGGTGCTTTGGCCGTTGGGGATGTCCAGCCAGGCTGGCACCCAGGGAGCCCTTGGGAACCGTGGCGGGTGGTCTCAGCCCCTTTTCAGAGCCTCTCGTCGGGCTTTAATCACCTCTTGACCCAACTACGGCTCTTTCTGCTCGGCGCGGGCAGAGCGATGCCACTCGCCGCACAACTTTCCCACGCGCTGCGGCGTGCAGCGGGAGAGCCCATCTCCCACCAATTTGGGGTTACGGCGTCGGGCGCTGCTCCCTGGGCTCATTGTAGCGCCGTAACTCATTGTTCGGGGAGACCTGACCTTTTTCTTAATTAGCTTAAAACTGCACAAGAAAAAAAAAAAAGAGGGGGGAAAAAAAAAAAGAAAGAAAAAAACCCTCCGTAAAAGCCAGTCGCAAATCAAAAGAGGCAACAGTGAGAGCAAGCAATGTGTCACCACAAGTGTCCGAGTCAATGGAAACCTTGTTAGGTGGGGAACAAGGGTCTCCGCTAACAAGCTCTTATCTGTGTTTTTGTTTTCTATTGAAGGTGCATGTCATTAGGAGGAGTGTTAACAAGAGCTCTCAATAGCTTCATATGGCCAATGGCCTCTGAATATTCATGAAGGTGTGAACAGAATGTGGGAAAGCGGCGGAAGAAAAGGCAAGAAAAGCAGCAAGAGGGCTGATTGTGCCGGGGAAGAAAGGACCCAGGGCTCTGTGGGAAAAAGGGATCCTGAATCCCTCAAACAAGAGCGTATTCCCCAGGCGAAACCTGTCCTTCAAGCTGTGCGGATGCGAAAGATGTGGGATTTTTCTGAGCAGTGCTGGCAGGGAACCAGCTTCTGTCATTTTAGGTGACAGTGGCCAGGTTTGGGGTTTGTTTTTTTGGAACTAAAACCACAGTGGCCAGTGGCTGCTGTGATTTTAGTTCCAAAAAAAAAGCCAAAACCTGGAGACCTGAGTGTGAACAATGTGAAACTCAGATGTATTTTCTAGTCTTCCCTCTCTCTATACAGCAATGCAAAGAGCCTCTTACCCTACAGGTCCCACCAGTCCTCCTGGGGATGAGCATCAATGCCCCGAGACCTGCTGCAGCCTCGACCGTAGACATTGCAACCTCATGGATACTGCAACCCCAACATCCAGCATTACCCTTAATATTAGCAAACCCCAGCAAACCAGGCTGGTGGGGACGTCCTCCCTGCAGATGCCCATCGCTCCTCACTGGGGACGAAGCAGGCACCTATTTTTGGAGAGGGTGCAACCCTCCCTCCAGGCTGGCTGGGTCGCAGGTGGCATCCAGAGGGTCATTTTTGCTGGAAGTAGGGATGTGCTCGCAGGGGATGGAGAAGATGGGAGGTAAAGGAGCATGCCTGGACACTGCTCCGGCACCGCTGTGCCCACCATGCAGAGGGGAACGGCTCATCTACACCCAGATACCTGTGCTCAGCATCTGCCTCCCCACCCGCACCTCCCGGCATCCCCACCCCTAGAGAAACCCCAAATTTGTCTCCAGCAAGAACCCAGCAGGGCTGCCCATGGGGCCAGGTGGGGAAAGGAAAGATGCTTTTCCTATAAAACACCTCTGTAGGTTTTGCAGCCGCCGCTTCTGCACCATCACAGGGACGGGGATTTCAGCTGGGCTGTTTTAATGTGGCGCTCTCGCTCTGCTCGTTTTGGAGCAAAATTATACCGCCGAGTTGCCTCTTCTTGAAAGGCTCCAATCTCGCATGTCAGTCCCGGATAAATAGTTTTCATTCAACAAATCAATGAATAGAAACAAAGTACGGCAAAATAATGTCAAGTCATTTCACTGATAACGACAGCTGCTGGGCTGCACAGGAGAAAGGGAGAAGCAGGAGGGGGGTGCGGGGGAATAGATTAAAAAATGTAAAAAGCAATGAATCACAGCTGGGGGGAAAATCATAAAACCGCAAGCCACCACTACTCCCACACAAACGTACACGGTATTTACTCATCTATTTCTAACAAAATTTAAAGTAGAATAGAAAAGGAAAAGGAAAGAGGGGGGACGGTGCGAGCGAATCGTCAAAATCATCCTCGTTAGAAAAGCAAGAGGGGTTGTTTTCTGCTGCGAAGACCTGATGCAGGATGCAAAGCAGCGCGGCACCGAGTGCCGAGGAGTGGGATGCTGTCCCGGCCCCGCACCGCTGCCCTTTCCTCCCGCACATTCCTCACTCAACACTTTTTGGCCATCGTTTGCTTGCTGTTGGTTTTCCTTACTAGACAAGCTCTGCCGTGCTCACAGCTTTGTTGATGAGAAAAAAAGCTGGGAAAAAAAAACCCCAAACCAACAGGCTGAAAGGGCTTTTGCAAGTCGGGAGGAAGAAGGAGTTTTGGCTGCGCCGGGGCTGGGAGGACGGCAGGGACAGAGCAAATGGAGCTGCAGAGGAGGTGCTGCCAACCACCGGCTCTGCTCCACAACACTCTCACCCGGCTGCAAACGTGCGAGAAATTTCCTTGGGTTCAACATCCTTGGGTTCAACATTTCCTTGGGTTCAACATCTGCCCTGGACATTGGTGGGACAACCGATGGAATTTGGGGGGGATTGGAACATCTCTCCTATGGAGAAAGGCTTAGGGACTTGGGTCTCTTTAGTCTAGAGAAAAGAAGATTGAGGGGGGATCTTATTAATACTTACAAATACTTAACAGGAGGATGCCAGGGGGATGGGAACAGTCTTTTTTCAGTGGCGCCCAGTGATAGGACGAGGGGTAATGGGCATAAACTTGAACATAGGAAGTTCCATCTTAACATGAGAAGGAACTTCTTTACTTTGAGGGTCGTGGAGCACTGGCACAGGCTGCCCAGAGAGGTGGGGGAGTCCTGTACCCCCCCCCGCGCTGCCCCGGGGCCCCCCCCCCCCCGCCACAGGCAGCCCCGCAGCGGTGAGGGCTATGGGGTGACATCTCCGACATCTCAGTCGGGGTTGGCCACAGTCGCTCGGCCAAGCCCTGCCACTGCCGAACTGCCCCCAAAATAACCCAAATTCCCTCCCCGCAGGGAGACGGGGCGCATGATTAAGACGATGCTCTGCAAAGTCTGCCTGTTAAATCCTAAGCGGCAGCTGCTCTTTGTTTGCAGCCTGAAGTCTCCCTCCCAGGCCAGCGCTGCGCATCCCGCCCCAGCTGGGCACCTTCCCCGGCTCTCGCGTCTGCGCAAGCTTTTGTTGGGTTTTCTTGAGTTACATTTTTCAGCAAAAAGCAGCTTAAAGTTAATAAACAGCTCCTTGCAGCTCCTGGAAGGACTTCTCACGGATATGCCAATAAAACAGCCCTTGATGAAAACACGGACGCTGCTGAGCAGAGTGATGAGAGCCGAGACCAACACAAAATGCTGGTTCAAGGGTGGGGGGTTTGGCCTCCTTCCCTCACCGAGGATGCACCATGCAGCTTGGAGCCCCTCCATCTCTTACTAGACCCCAAACGCACAGACGAGCCCAGCGGTGCCTTGCACGGGGTCGGATTTGTCCCTGGAGGGTTGTGGGGTTTGCTTGAGCAGGGAGGAACGAGGTGCACGAGGTTCCTGCAGGATGAGAGCCCCGACATGGCACCGGGGGGGCTGCTGCCCGTCCTACTGCAGACACACGGCACTGAGCAGATGCGCAGCGTTGCTCTCCTGCCTTTCTGAAAGCATCCCTGACAAAAATACCTTTGCTTGAAGAAATGCGACCCTTAGAGAAAGGCACCTCCGAATATGAGAAACCCCGGGATGATGAGAAATACCAAAAACTCTGCCATTGCCAGGAGTGGTGTAGCGATGGGAGGAAGCACCGGGAAGATGGTGCTGTGGCTGGGAGTTCATCCGGCAGCTCCGTGCCCTCCTTCCCGGGGAGGCCGACCCAGCGCTGCTGCAATAAGTGGGGACCAAGCCCGGCACCTCCTGGGATGGAGCTGCGCAGAGACAGCCACCGGGAGAGCTGGCTGCCCTGCAGCAGAAGACACTGTGTCTGCACATGGGACCTAAACGGTAACCTGGGTCAAGTTTTAGAACCATAGAAGGGTTTAGGCTGGAAGGGACCTTGAAGATCATCTCGTTCCACCCCCCTGCCCTGGGCAGGGACACCTCCCCCCAGCCCAGGTTGCCCAAGGCCACGTCCAGCCTGGCCTTGAACACCTCCAGGGAAGGGGCAGCCACAGCTTCTCGGGGCAACCTGCCCCAGGGGCTCGCCACCCACACAGGGAAACATTTCTTCCTAGTATCTAATCCTCCCTCTTCCAGTTTGAAGCCATTCCCCCTTGTCCTATCACTTCATGCCCTTGGAAAAAGTCCCTCTCAGCTTTCTTGTAGGCGCCCTTCAGATACTGGAAAGCTGCTATAAGGTCTCCCCGGAGCCTTCTCTTCTCCAGGCTGAACCCCCCCAACTGTCTCAGCCTGTCTTCATAGGAGCGGTGCTCCAGCCCTCTGGTCATCTTCGTGGCCTTCCTCTGGACCCACTTCAACAGGTCTGTGTTGGATGACAACATTTTCCCTGGAAACAACCTGGAGGAAGTTTCCAGAGGTTCAAACCGCTCCGTTTCTACTCCATTCCTTCTGCTGCTTTGCCTTTCCACTGCAAACAAGTTTTCAATTTTCAACTAAAGCGCTGTCAAACACAACAGCAAAAGTCTTAATTCAAAGCGCAACATCCCAGTTTTCCTCTTGCCTGGATTTCACCTGCTGGAACGCTCCTTTGCTGTTTGCTTTTGAGAGAGGAAATCCTGAAATTGGGAATTCCCTGGGGAACGCGCAGCCCGGCTGGCGGCCCGCCCTGCAGCACTGCGTGAGGAGCTCATGGGGTGAATGTACGATGGCTCACGCCTGTCCCAGGGAGCCTGAGATAAACGATGCCTGTTCTGTGCACGCCTGTCGGCAGGGGCAGCCTGGGGGATGCTCATGTTGAGAAAAGACTTGATGCCGGGGAAAAAACGCAGCCGTTTAATCTCAGCTGCCGTTTGCAATTTTGTTATTAAACCCCTAATGTGAAGAGAGGCTTTATTTTGCCCAGGCCATAAGTTCTTCCAGGAAAGATCTTCCCCTTACCTTGTCCCACACCAGCACTATGAAACCCAAACATTAAAAACAAACCAGGACTTCAGCCCCAAAAGGACTTTGCTAAATCTTCACTCCTTTCTCTTGGGTCTCAGCTCTGTGTGTGCAAGCACTAAGGATTGCAAATTGAACCTTGCATAGTGAGGGGGCTTGGGCAGGACCACGCCGGGGGTGATGCCCAAAGCAGTCATCCAGAGGGGGAGCAGCTTTTCCAGAGCAAATATCTCCACATCACAAACCCCAAAACTGGATCCTTCAGGCTCTCACGCAGGAGGATTCAACTTGCGCCAGCCAGAGCGAGTGAAGGTGTCCTCTTGCACCAAGGACCCATTTTTAGCATCACTTCATGGGCCTGCAGCTGCGGCTGCCTGGTATGGGATTTCGGGGGTGCTGCTGTGCTGTGGCCACGTGAAGCTCAACAACAGCGCAGGGAAAGCCCCGTCCCTCCCAAAGCTGGTGTGGTGCAGAGCAGAAGCAAGTGTTTTCTCCGATGCCCAGGGAATTTTCTAGCTCCCTCCAGCAGTAAGCAACAGAAAGCACACAGGCCCACCAGCTTGCCAAACTGCAAATAAAACCTCCTTTCAAAACGTGGTGGAAAACATGTTTTCTTGCAGCGTGAAAAGGCTGTGAAGCGCTCAGGCTCCGGCTGCACCGATGTGTTGGGAGGGACAAGTCTCCATGGGAACTGTGCGCTTGTTCATCTCGAACAAGCGAGCGGCCTCGTGAGGTGGGGATGGGGATGGGGATGAAACCAGCGCCAAAAAGCCCGACGGGGTGGCAAGGGCCCACGGCTGAAGGGCGACTTGTGATGCTGTGGCCGTTTGCTCCCATGGTTCCTCACCCAGCGGCCGAGGTAGGGCCAGGACTGGGTCTGAGCGGTGACCAGGACCGGGTCCAAGTGGGGGTCACGCCGCTCCCCTGCCCACAGTCTCCATCGATGCCAGCGGACGGAGGTGCCCAGGGAAGGGCAGGATCCTGCATCCCAACAGCCTCCCCAGGCACTGCCCCAGCCAGGGTGATGGGAAACAGAATTCCCTCTTCCAAGAAACAGGAACATTTTTTAAGAGTTTCCTAGAATTTCAGAGGAAACGAAATGAAGTGAGGAGAGGGCTCTGCCGGTATCCTTGAGCCCATTGTTCCCAGCAGGGCTGGTGCTGTTGTAGCCAGAGCACGAGCATACACCAGGACAAGCCCTTCCCTGCTACACCCCCTTCCCAGCACTTTGGAGAATTCTGGGGGTCGTGGGTGAGAAAAGCGCCCTGAAAATGATGCTCATGAAAACTAGGATGGGTCTTTTTACCCAGAGCGTGGGGACATCTGCCATGGGTGATGCCACCGTGACACTAGAGCTGCAGGCACATGAAGCAGGTACGAGCGCCCATTGTGGCCGGCTGGACCCCGCTGGCCCACACCAGCCCCACGGCATGTCCCGCACCCACGCACCAGGGCACTGGTGGTGTTTATGTCTGTATTTAGGGCGACAAAGACAGGACAAGCAGAGCTCACAGCCAGAAAAGTCTGAAATTTAACTTCCAGACTTTTTTTCCAAAGTTTTTTTCTGAAAGTTTTTTCCAGAGCTTTTTTTCCAAAACCTCCTTGGCTGGTACATCCAAAAGGATTTTTGCTTTTTTTCCCACTGAACTCCTTTTGCAAACACTGAAGAGCTCCCAGCGACGCTGAACATCTTCCTGTAGGCTTGAAAAGACTGTAGGAAGGGCACTCAGGTGGCTCCCTCGGTGTGGGATGGGGCATGAGGGTGGCTTTCATGCTCCCCCCGGAAAATTAATTAGAGGTACACTAAGCCACGCACCTTCCCAGAAGACCACAGCTGCTTTTTGGCCTAACCGGGATCTTTCCCATGCTTTAAAAATCAAAGTGTGAGGGTTTTGATGGGTGTTTGTTCCTGTACAAGGGGCGGCGACAGAGAGATGCAGAGCTCAGTGGGCGCTGTTCAACCCATTTGCTGAAATACCCCGAGAGCGGTTGAACTCGCCCGGGCCCTCGCATCAGGTTTCCTGTAGGAATTTAGTCCTTTACATAAAGCTGGAGTCTGAGCGCTATCTCATAGCTCATCAGAAGAAAACACCCACTGTGTGTTTGGGTCCCAGTAGCGCATGTTGCAAAGGGGGCCGGGGGCGGCAGCTCATGTTTCCCTTGATTGGGGTGTTTTGGCCTCCGGGGAGGCTCCGTTTCACATCCCTCATGTGCCTGGAGAGAAGGGATGGGGAGGAGGGCAAAGAGAAGGGCCGTGTCCCCGCAGCAGCTCTGCCCCGTGCCGAGCTGAGCTGCTCCAACCACCTCCATCACCCGCCAGCAAAGCACCCAAACGCAGAGCCCACTGGGGCGGGAGACAGCAGATCACAGGCAGCTCCAACCAAGTACTCGGGGTGGGTCAGGCAGGGAAATACATCTTCTGGGGTGATTAATGGGATTTATTACTGCCCTGGGAACAACGACCGTGTCAAGGCAGGCAAAGCTGTGGTGGCCAGGACCAGCTCGTCCCTCTCAGCTGGGTCACCTCTCCCCCAGCCCACTCAGTGCCTCTCTGTGTGCCACAGCTCTTTCCTCCACTGGATCCCTCCAGCAGATCCAGCGCTGCCCACAGAGAGCATCCAACACTGGGCTCAGCCTCCCATGCTGGGCAGAATCATAACTGGAAAATAACTGCCACCCAAATGAGGAAACTCAGCCGTAGCAGAAGGCTTTGGGTGCCTCACCTGTCTCCAGAGCAAAGCCCACACTGATCTTCAGAGCTTAAGAAATGGGCTGCTGCGTTAAGGCAGAAAGCGGGACTGCCTAATGGCTTATGGAATCGGTTTCCTCCTCTTCTGTGAACTCAGGTTGATAAATGGCTACTTAAAAGACCACAAACGTGTTTTCCAAAGTCATGTACAATTAGAGGGATGGCCCAAATGCTCGTTTGTCAGCATGGCGCGGAAAGGCGGCGAGCTGCTAATGAGTCAAGCCCGACCTGAGGAACGCGCCCCTGCCCGCAGCGCCCACGCAGGAGCAGGAGCCGTCCCCTCCGTGGGAGAGCTGCTCGCTCCCGAAGCTGCTCCCGGTGGGCACAGCCCACGGGTGACACCACGCAGCTTCGGGCTTGTCCCGTCTCCAGCCCAGCGCCCAAGAGGGCTGTGCCAGCACAAGCCAGGCTCCCCGCTCTCGCACAGCAGGAACGTTTTATAAACCAGCAGGACAGCACAGACAGAAAATAAGTTTACAGTATTAACGCTCCCAGGATTAAGAGCCATGGGTTTTTCTAACTAGCACAAAGAACTGCCAGAGTTTGTATCGAACTATACTGGCTGGAAGCTCACCTCCACTCCTCTGTTTCGGATGACCATGGAAGGTTGCCCTGCTTATCCCACCCCAAACTGCAGGGCATCACAAGGCCTTAGGGCACCTGGAAGAGAACCGAAATTCTTTGCCATAATAAAATCCTCCAGGCACAGAGCACATGGAGAAACCTCCCTCCCTCCTCTCTGGTGATGCAGGTAACACCTGCATATCCAGCTCAAAGGCACCAGCAGGTCCCTCCACCAGCCACAACCCAAAAGCCGCGGGCCAGTTGCTGGGGTGTCCCAGCTCACGTTGCACATGGGCTCCTGAAGGCTCTGGGGAAGCTTTGCCGTGTTATGGTAGGGCCTAGGCAAACCCCAGAGGGAGACACAATGCAATGGATCAACACACAGTTGGTTACCAGCATATATCTGAAAGCCACCAAAGCAGAGGGTGCTTCCCTGTGGGTGAAAAATCAGGAACGAACGAGTAAAAACGTGAATCGTGACTGCCCTGAGCCTCCCACGGCCAGTCTGGGGCAGCACCAAGCAGAACCGGGGGGCCTGCAAAGCCCGGACTGCTCACAAAGACATACTCGAGGCCAAGCATGAGGTGACTGTCTGAAGAGACATCTCCTCTCCTGGCAGAGCCTGTCTGCTACACACGGGTCCCCCTGTCCTTCTGCCTTGGCACCAGGGCCACCTCCTCCCCCGTGGCACTTGGCCCATCTTGGCCAGTGAAGCTGCGGATGTGCCGTCCCCGGTGCGACAGCTCCGGCTGGTGGCTGCCAAGGGCCGCTAGCAGCGTTCACAGGGAAACACTGAGGAGGGAGAACGTAGTTATGCCAAGCAAATGCCTGATCTTCCTGTTTATTTCAATCTACCTAACCACAAGGGACGGGAAAAATCGCAGATGCTTTCGCTAAATACCCAACAAGTATATAAAACGCACGCGCGCATTTTCCATCACTGCTGCTTCCCACAGCACAAGGAGGGAAGAGATTTAATTACACACAGATTCTACTAAATCAAGAAGAGAGACAGTTGAAAATGGGGGTGTGGGGGGGAACATTTAATTTAATTCTATTTAGCAGCATCTTTATTGCAACAAAGGTTTTGTAATAAAACGCAGCAAAACTAATGTCTCCACTTTACATGATTAAAAGCCATGTAGCTAGAAAGGTG
>NW_009646608.1:1320673-1327506 GCF_000708025.1 Charadrius vociferus | reverse complement strand
GGGGGGGGGGGGGGAGGGAGACCAATAAACCCACTGGAGTGAGACATGCAATTTTGTTAACGCAAACAGCAGGCACTTCATGTTCTAAAATTAAACACCTGAACTTTTACTGTGCAGAACATCCGAGTAAAAACTGCATGAAGATTTCTCTTCCCCTTCCAAAGGAGTGGCCCGGAGAAGCGTGAGGGGCACACAGAAAGTCTTTACAGGGTTCTGGTACTCAAGTAAACAGGCAATTCAAGGCAGCATCCAAATCTGGCTGATTATTTCATTTCTTTATACTCTATTATTGCCTCGTCAAAAGTTGAGCATCACGCCAGCAGCAAAACAGCCTGCCATACACACGGACACACGCAGCAGCAACACAACCCACTTGTCCTGGTAGGCAATGAGGGTTGGGACCTCCGGGCTCAGAATTTGTGAATTCTCTGTAATTCCCCACACAGGCTCCGACGGACGGTGCTCCAGGATTAAAGCGTTACTACAGCATCCCGCCCACAAAGTATTTCCATAGCCTGTGCCCAAACGCCACCAGTAAGTAGGGAATGCATTTTCCATTCTATTATAACAAAGTTAGTCAATTTTCAAAGCTTTACTTGGTGCTTTGAACTCTTAATTTCATTAACAAGTTAACTGAGTTTATAAAAATCAAGCAGTTCTGAGTAGTTACTAATTCTACTTTGTTCTGAATAAAAAGAGATAATTGGTAACAAAGGGGTGGCATATGGGGTGCAGCTCCAATGTGACAGGTGAAATCCCATATCTTTGTGCATTACAGACTTAAGGAATTACTGAAAGCTGCCTCAAAACAGGGCGAAAGAACGTGCTTCCACCAGGAACAAGCACAACCAATCCCAACCACTGCAAACGAGAAGAAACTGCTGGCATCAACACTCAACAAGTTCAGTATCTCATCGCTCAGTTCCCCGTATTTCACACATATTTTAAAAATATATATGAAATTAAAACATTCACCTCAAAGACACCTGTGCAACTAATTTCCACCATGGGATGAAGGCTCAATCCTGCTCCTGCTCAGAGCGGGTGTCCTGCTGGGCACGGGGCTGGAGGCAGATCCCCCAAGTGCACGTACCAACTGTCTGTTTTGGGAGCCACAGGGATGGTTCCTCCTCACGTGTTTTTGCTCCACAGACAACTTCCCTTGCACGTGCTCCCCCAGATCTCACTAGTTCCGCTTAAAACTCATGTTAACCATGACTTTTTTTTTAAATGCAGAGAGTGACAAAGTATAATCCCAAATATCCAACAGGCTGGAAACCTCTTCTTGAGTGACAATACCATCTCCTGGACCACAAAGTATGACCTTGCCTTTGAGCAGGCAGTTGCCTGCGGCACAGAGCGGGGCAAAGCTGCCGCTCTCCATGCCAGCTCTGGTTCACTGCCAGACCAACACTTCGCCACGTGAGGTGTAGGACTACTACTCCCCTCCCCACCCCCCCAAAATACTGATGCAGCGGTCCTCAGCACTAACACCTTCCTCCCTCTGCAGTCTCAATTGCAACGGGCTTTGCCCTTCTTCCCTCATCACTGGGAATTTAGTCGTTGACTACGTAGTGCTGGATCAGACCCCATATAAGGTGCCTCTCACCTTCACCTACAAGCCAACATCTTCTGCAAGAACTACAAAACTCTGATGATAAATCCTCCCAGCATTTCCACAGGTAGGAGAGCATGGGGTCTTAAAGTGCTTAACTACTGTAAAAAGAAAGAAAAAAGTAGGAAAGAAATACATAATTTATGTTGCAAAATAGAGTACTTAGAGTACGTTGTACCTTAATAGCTTTTCAATATATATATTTAAAACAATGGAGGGATGCATTATTAAAAAGTTTTATGTCAGCACTTAGAATCACATCCTGTGCTAAATCAAACCTAGCCCGGTTTACTTGCATAACATTTAGTTCTTCAGTTCCCAAAAAAGCACTGTTTGATGAAGGCCATTTTTGTTCTGTTTTTTAAACAAAAGGATCGATTTCATCTTAAAAATCATGTACATTTACATTCACGGGTAATCACCTCTAGAAAAAGAACAAAAACGCCCCAAAAAGCAAGTTAATTTAATATGGAACAAAATATAAACAACCTTGGTAAAGGTGATACTATCCACGTGTAGTTTTATACATATATGTATATATGAACAGATATAGATATATGTATATATAATACAGCATAAACACGTAAGGAACACAATGGAATTCCATAGTAATAGCTTATACTTGTCTCTACTCACTGCCGTGTTGTTCTAGTTCAAAAGCATCAGCACACTTATCCCCCTCTCAATACTGACTACATCCCTCCACAGGGATGCTGCTTCAGTCGCAGCAATTAACTACTAAGGAGAAGACATTAGGGGAGCCGGGCTCCTTCCCTGCCATGCCCGTCCCAAAATAAAACTGTAAGCCTGTTATTGACCTGCTAATGGTATTTTAACTGATCCACTTATAATCACTGTGACCTGAAAACCAGAAAACAGCCCAAACCAGACATCCCCACCTCGGAGGCAATTTGCATTTACTGCACGCCTGTTTGCTTTGGCTATCTTTTGTGTAACCCAAAAAACAGATCCCGTTCTCACACACATATTTTACAACCGTGGAACTGTACCAGCTCTGATAGCTTTGGTGCATGCGCCCCGCAGCCTAACTGAAAAACGATGAGGGTTGATACGATACAGCCAGATTGTGTTAAATCCCAGAGTTTCAGGATCAAGCCCAACAGTACAAAAGCGAGGAAAATACAAGGTTACAACATGTGGAGCACTAAGAGCGTAAACACTGAGAGTGATTCCAGATTTTTCAAAGATGAAAAGAAAATCATGCTCTGCTTCTCTCTAGCACCAAAACAGAAAGAAAAGGAAGTTCTTAGGTTTCTAAGAAAACCATTAAAACTTACAGGAGTCTCAGAGGCAAGCCCCAAGGGGAGAATTTCCTGGATTAAAGAGAATAATTTTGCTATGGATTTCTATCTTAAAGGACCTGTTGCAAGTTAAAAGTGACTTCACACACTTATATGATGCTTTTTAGCCAAGCCTGCTGCTTAGTTAAAACCTCACTAGCAAAAACACAACTGGGACTGCATATCCTTTAGGCTTAGCGGGTTTACCTTAAGCTATGCAGAAGGGGGTTTCTCAAATACAGCATCATGCTACACAGCAGGGCTAGAAAGGACCCAGGAACGGAGGAGTGGACAGAGTACGAGGCTGGAAAACAGTCCCTCAAATAAAGCAGGAAATTCATATTGCCTCACATATAGTGTTCGTAAGGTCTCTCCTCACTAAATCCTCCGCAGACCATTGAATTAGAGTATTGAATTTTAAAATCGTAACAGGATGCATATACCTATATCATGCTGATGTGACAGTAAGAAAACAGCATTGCAAAATCGGCTCCAGAGTAAACATCAGGGAAAAATGTCATTGAGAAATGGGCTGCACCTTTAAGCTTGTTTTAAAATTTACAATTTCACCTCTTTGACTTAAGTTAGTTTACATCTCAGAATAAAAAGAGTATTACACCCATATCACAGTAAAATATCATTTCTCTTCTCCACTGAAATCAAGTACAATCAGGACAGGATTTCAAGCTGCTGAAATTAAAAAAGGAAAGAGTATGATTTATCCTGGGGAGAGAAGAAATCATTGAAAATAACCTGGCATCAACTGAACTGAATCCAAAATTTAAATTCTTCAGGAGGCAGTGTAAAAGTCTTTCATCTTAAAAAACAATTAACATCTAGATAGGTGATGTGCCTAACTTGTGTCCAGCTTCTAAGGAGTGAGAGGCATCCCTTTCATGAAGCATAAAAGCTATATGATAGCATTTAAAATGTAATACAAGTTGTAACCATTCAGGTAAACTCTTGCTGCAAAGTGAGTAAATCATCCAGTATTGTGTAATAAGATACCAAGGAACACACTGTAAAAATACATCAATTATGTCATAATGCTTTTAAAAAGTGAAGACCTGGTGCTGTAGAAGTACATTATTTTCAGTTTCAGCTCCTCCCCCAAGAGAACACCCATGGTACTGCATTATACCACAGACATTTGATTTTATTTACATCTTAAGCTTTAAAGTTATTAAGTCACCATACTTTAATTTCCTGTATGGCACCAAATTTACTTTTAAAAAAGTGTCTCCATGTGTGTGTACGTGTGTGTACATGTGGCAGGCACCAGAATGCAACGTTCCATCCCATTTTCTCTAGTTTCCTACATTTCCTCGTTCAGTAAAGCAGCCAGTGGAGCAGAGTTCTGCAGAGGTCAGTTACATTGCCTTCAGGGCAGCAACACGAGAGCCCAGATTCTCTTGCAGGTAATACAGCAGATGGAGTTCATAGTGCTCTCCCGACTCAGGTACCCTTATACTGTGTCTCTCCTGAGGGTAGATCTAAAATACAAAATAAAGTCATAAGTATCCACAAGAGTTGTGGGTACCAACATTTAAACCGGTCCCAGAGCCACATTCAAAATGTTCATGTAATCTTCCTGCATTAATTCCGCACTTGAGCTAATACACCCCATCCTCCATTGCCTGAACTCGGAGACAACCCGCTGCACCCTCTAATCCAGCTAGTGCTGTGCGGGAGCTGATCAGCCTGGCTGAACAGAGGCAGATCCTGTCCAGAGTCATCACGTAAATCAGCACGCTCCCAGTTCTGCAGCGTGGTGTGGGATACCTGGGCTACATCTGCACAGAACCTGCAGGGTTTAATTAAATGCACAACCCTGTTCCGCACTGCGCAAACACTGCTGTGCTGCCTCCAAACTGCAGATCTCCTCCGGAGCAGCCTTAACTGCTCTTAACTGCTCATTTGCCTAATATTTTTTTTTGTTTACTCATAACATCTTCCTTTAAAAAAAATGTTAGGCTCAAATACTAGTTTTATCCTAGAATTCCAAGCTGCCCAGTTACAAGTTCCAATTTTGGACTCCTCAGTCAAAGACAGACCCATTACCTTTAGATCCTGGTTCTGGCCTTACCTGTAAGTCGTACGGTTTCCCAGCTCTCACTAAAAAGCTGAGCAAAATACTAGTGTGTGCAAAGTGAACATTCTCATCCAAGAATCCGTGTAGCAGCAGCAAACGGTTTGGTCTGAGAAAAGCAAGAGACAAATATTACAAGAGAGCATCCCAGAACCTGCCAGTCATTTCACAGTCCACGCACACGCCTTCAAAAACACTCAACAGAAAAAAAATACTGTAAATTGCTCTGGAAGGACATGCGTCCCAAACCTATTCTTTGCTCCTCTAAAAGTTCTTCCTGCATATGCACATCATGGTCAGAGCTTTCATCTGTATATCTTCTTTATTCTCAGAAGTATTTTCTAGCTTGACCAATACA
Organism: Charadrius vociferus; assembly: GCF_000708025.1. Lineage (NCBI taxonomy): Eukaryota > Metazoa > Chordata > Aves > Charadriiformes > Charadriidae > Charadrius > Charadrius vociferus. Next base: position 1,322,143 of record NW_009646608.1, on the reverse strand, counting down.
ACGGCTTAACACTTGCTCAGAATCACTGCTGATTTTCAGCTCTTTGGCAAGAAAGCCCGTGGTCTCAGCCTGCTCTGCAGACAACTCTGTGCCGATGCAGCCTTGGAAAACGCATCCCAATCAACTAAGTTTTGTCTAGCTTAATGTGACTCTGAAGTGCCAATCATAATTGAAGATATGTTTGTCGCTTCTTCATACATAAAAGATAGTCTTTAATTACAGCTAGTATAAAAAGGATTACATGGACTGGCCTGTAATTATGCAAATGTTCTGTGAAGTATTAAGTTTATTAATATTAGGTTTTGGTCTTTTTAAAAAAATTATTATTTAATACTAGCATTTGTGATTCGAGGACTCAATTGCCAAGAACAGGGAGATAAAAACATGTCTGTGGTGCTCAAACTTTCTTGGTAGAAAAAGTAGAAGGCAAGAGCCAGAACCAAACTTACTCAGAAGGAAACTTCTCAGCTTGCATGGCCACCGAACCTAGGTAATACCCCTGCTCGTTGTGATCCGGGTGGCCCATGTAGCGCTCTGTGTAACCAGTGTCGTAGAAAATCCACAGCGTGACGGGTGCTCCAGCAATGGCAACCTGCAAGTTCAACAGAGCTCTCAGCACGGGGACAGGAATGACAACACCTCACCCTCTGATCTGGGGATGTCCCTCCCTCTCACGGCTCTATCCCAGTGCAACTATAATTGCCCAAAACACACTGGTAAGTTGACAATCCACAGCCTGCAATGGAAAAAGAAAAGCAAACCTCACTCTCCCTCCCACAGTTCATCTGTATCAGCGAAGTTCAGCTACAACCTACGTGCGTTGAAAACAAGGCGGCTGCTGAAAACTAAGGCAGATCCTACAGACAAATCAGAAGCAACACTAAACACGTCATCTGCAAGGTCTGCTGAGGGAGGTGGATTTTGTCCAAATTCCGAGTGCTCTGCTTTCGGATTGCAAAACCTTTGTTCATTTGAATGTCTTAACAGAAACTGGGATTGATAGCTCCCTAGGACTCAGCAAACTACCAACCAGCTTGCAGAGAGGCTTGTGAAAAATAGACCAATGAGAAAAAAAAAAAACGATCCACCAAAAAACCCTTTGCAAGGCAGGTATTTTTAAAAGTAAAAACAAGGACTTGAGACAAGTAATTATTAAACCTCCCAGGAATATTCAGGTTGGACTTAGACAAAGCAAGAGCAGTCGCAAAGAACAAAACACATCCCAATAGCCATATCCAGCTCTTGCCACGTCCCTGTCTCTGAGACTTGCCCAACAGCAGTCTGGCCACTTACTTTAGTGGTCTAAAGTCACAAAGTCACAAGAACCTCTTTTCAGTACCTCTCCCCATCCCCAGCTGCCCTCCTGGCTGCTTCAGAGCACACTGCTACAAAGCAGCACGGGCAATTTGATCTAGGAATGGATCAGTCTGAAAAGAAACTATTCTCTCAGGGCAGGAAAGGGGAGGAGGA
>NW_009646608.1:1296354-1320563 GCF_000708025.1 Charadrius vociferus | reverse complement strand
GGATCATTTCCCCTACTGGGTTCAAAGCACAAAGAGCTCAGCTGACACAAAGCCGGCAACAGTTGAGACTATAAAAGGTACCTTCATCATAGGTGACCCGAGATTGGTATAGCTATACCAGCACAGTTAAGTTATTGCAAGCTCAACAGTCCAACAGTTTAAAGTTCTCTTACACAGTTCCAGAGAGGGAATATCCTTCTGTGCTCAGCTGAATAGGGTGAACAGTTGTTCCTCCTCACCCCAGCTCAAGAGAACAGACTCTCAGATATTCCGGTAAAACTGGCCTACCTGAACAGCCCCACACTCCTCTTACACGCCAGGCTTCTTGGATGGCAAGCATGTTCTGCCCAAAAGGACCCTGCTCGCATTAGTGCGGGAAGCCTCATGGACAACACTGTACCTTCACATCAGGTCAACATTATGTCTGGCTCATTTGGAGCTGGGGGAAGCAAGCACAGTGACGGTGCAGTCACACCAGGCGCTTTGGGACGGCAATACTCAATTAAGAACACCACACTCTTCTGGGGAGAAAAGCTGCAAATGTGTGGAGAGGTAGGAAAGCGCAGCACTTAATTGCACAAATGCAATTTTCTGATTTGAGGAATCTCTGTTAGTATTAATCATTGGGGCTGTACTGGTATCACTGTCTCGGAAAAGCTGAGTCCCACAACCATACCAGTACAGACTCAATGTGAATACCAGTCCCAGATGCGTCTCAGAGCCTAACAGTGACAACAGGCTTACAGAGAAAGAGCATCTCATCCCCATGCTTCACACAGAAACACAAGTGGACAGAACTGAGGAGACAACCCAAGGTCACAAAACAACTTACAACTGCTCTTGCAATACCCATTGATTGCTGGTTTTAAAAGGTACTGTGGCTTGTTAGCAAGCACTAGGCCTTAAAGAGTGAATAGATTTTCAGATCTGCTGTCTGTGAAGTATCAAAAAAATAATGAAAGCCTGGAAGCTTAATTAGAAATACCGTGGAAGAAATGTTTGCTAGAAAAGCAACTTCTCTCTGAAGTCATCCAAATAGAAGAGTCTTGAAGAAAACAGCCAGAGCGCTGTGTCCTCACTTGTCTAGAGCAAGCTCAAAGCCTTTGTGCTTTGAACACCCATGGGAGGTTACACGATTAAGGGAAAAATTCTGTCTGAACCACCAGAATAAGTACTCAATGTATGAACATACCCTGAAGATATCTGACCTCTGCATTAAAGCCATAAGAGAGAGGTAGCCTCCATAGGACCAGCCATGAATGCCAACACGATCCAAATCAATGAAGTCATACTGCGATGCTAAATACTGCAGCCCTTCCACCTGGTCATCAATTTCTATTTGTCCCTGGGAGGGGAGAGAAAAAGGTAAGTTTTGTTAGTTCTGGACAAAAGTTTTCTCAGTATTTCCAAAGGTGACCACCTTCAGACCCTTGCTGCTTCTGTTTGTGCAGCACCCAACCGCACACCAGCACTCCACTGTGCCAGGCATGTTGCAGAAAGACGACACCTTTCCCTCATGAGATAATAAATACATGCTAACCCACCTGTTAACTATCCTTTTCTTCATTTGTCTCCTTGCTTGGGGACAAGTAAGATTTTTCAGTTTTCACTGTTACAAAAGCAAGGCTGCATTCTAGCTCGGTGCATGAAAATGCCATTCCCAACACACAGAGAGCTACAGTGCAAAGCCAGCAGAGCCTGGCACACATGGCCAAACATGCTCACCCTCTCCAGCCTGACACAGGAACTGCCCTAAATAGTAACCCACACTGTGAATGAAACTATCCTGCTTCATGTGAGCAACAAAGCATATCTGGTGGGAGTCAGAGACCCCCTTATGAACCACCTTGTGCTATGCCTGCCAAGCTGGAGTTGGTTCGCAACCTCAAACCCTGACATTATATCTTTCCCACATCGAGCATGTTTCCTCCCTCAAATTCACACTGCTCAACTACGCAGAGTTCCCCTCCCCAAACCTAGGCAGCATCACACATACCACACTGGGCTTCTGTGCCAAAGCAGTGCTTCAGCTCAGATAACACTGGGACTCAAGCCTGTCTGGCTGAAAATGAAGAATCAGACTTAGAGCTCCACTTACCATTTTGTATTTAAAGGCTCCTTCAAACTTCAGCCCTCGGTGGCAGGACCCCCTGTTGTCAATGACAACAACACAGTAGCCTAAAGAGGCCAAAGTGTTCAAACGGAAATACTTGATTCCTTTAAACCGATTGTTCACTAGCTGTACCTGCAACAGAAGAGCAATGACACAATCACATGTATTATGGAATCCAGAGGTCACTCACTAATCCCATTTCAGATTTTATTTATATTTACCTTCCTTTAAGTGTTTTTACACATTTTTGTAATGTAAAGTTTTCAAGATCCCCTCTCCCTGCTTATGGTCTGCTATCAAATAAACTCTCTTCCCCCAGTAACAAGCCATTCTGGGTCACAGATATAAAGAGCTGAACCGAGCTCCGCTGCAGCGCCAATGGGTACAGAGCAAGAGGGGCAGCTGCTGACCGCACACCCCAGCCCCGAGCCTGCAGCTCTGCTCGTCACTCTCTCTGTTCCTTCCCAGGAGAAAAATCTTTCCCTTCACCAAGTCTCAATCCAGCTGCCTTGGACCATAGCAGGGTGCAGCAGAATTGAGGGAACCAAAGCAGGGCTAAGGGGCTCATCTTGTATTCATCAGTGGGAGAATGGTGACTGGGGAGCAAGCTCTCCTAAGCACACACCGGTAACGGTCAGTGCTAACAGAGAGCTCCCCTCGCATACAGATGGGGGAAGTGGACACAAAGAACAGGAGAGACTATGGAGGAGGAGGAGATAGAACAAGGAATGGGGACTATCTGCACTCCCCTTTCTCCCAGTTCCAGCTCTGCTACTCCATACCTGTTCTCAGACAAGTGGCAGTGCCTTGATCTATGACCTGGAAATCATGACCACTTACAGCACCTTCAGCCGAGCAGCTACTCACCAAACAGGCAAAACACTGCGCATTACCCTGAGCGCAGAGCAGGAACTGTTCACACAGGAGAGCAGTGGAGTGGTCCAGGCCAGCCCGCCCCACCACTCACCAACGTGCTGCACTCACCTGAGGTCCTCCATAGATGAAGAGCACAGTGGGGTACTTCTTTCCAGGTTGCAGATTGTGAGGTTTGTACATCATCCCATAGAGCGTAAACCCCGTGGAGCTCTCGAAGGAGAAGACTTCTGGGGGAATGTAATCAGGAAGAGGGCCTGTCACAGGAAGGAACAAAGAGACTGGTTTAACAGGGAACGGATGAATAATGCAGCTCTGCTCCAGCCCTGCCTCATCACCAATCCCACTGCAAGCTCAGTGGAGGTCTGCCATGCTTTCCAGTGCACATGGCTGGGACCAGGCAGAGAATGGGAATGCCCCAGCCCTAGGGGTGCTTTCTCAGTTCTACCACATTCCCATCCCTGCTCTCCTCTGAACAGTAGTAACTCTTCTTCCTTGACACAGCCATTGCAGGTATCCCAGCCCATCCTAACCCCACTTAGGACTCACTACATTAATAAATGGAAAGCACAGGATACGGGGTATGCCTTAGGGACGGAGAGATGAAAGGGAACAGGAACACAATGGAAAAATAAAAGCCCAAGAGCTGTCTCACAAAGACATAAGTAGGCAGCAGCACAGAACTGTTAAAGAAGTGTATGCCCCTCCCCAGAAGCATGCTCGTTAGTAAGCATATAGCACAGAGTAAATGAATGCACTTAAACCCCTCCCCTGATGCTAAAAATGGCTTTCTACAGTTTCTACTGGCTCCGGCAGCAGAAACTTGGTAATTTCCACTCTAAATTCCTTCATGACCAGTTTATACCCACTTGTTGCTGAGCTGAAAACGTCGCTCCTGTACTTCCAAGAACTCCTCACACAAGCATGAGACAAATCTGGTCACCCACAACAGCAAATCTCAAGCAAGCATATTCTGGGATATCTTTCATTCTGGGATTCTGGTTATCCTTTGCCAGTTCCTCGTCTACATCATTACCTGCTGAATCTAAAATGGTAGCCCAGAATTCCTTTGTCCTGTGAGCTACATCATCTTCAGGTCCTGTCAGCCGGTAAAGTGACACACAGTGCGGGTTCTTCTGATTACTGTACTTGCTGATGAACATGTCACAATCCTAGGAAGAAAAAGAACATGACCTTGAACTCCTCCAGTATGGTGGCACAAGCAAAAGTCATCATCTGTTTCTGAATTTAGATCTTTCAGAAGATGCTTACAGACCAAATTAAACCAGGAAGTCTATGCTCTTTTGATAACAGCAGATAGACTCTGACAAGCTACAGTCCTTAGCAAGGCTCAGATATTAAGATGACAAAGCCAAAAATACATCTGCAAAACCACCAGCGGCATGAGGACCTTGTCACACATCTTCTGAGTAAAGCACTACCAGCTGAAGAGGGTACTGCCCCAGATGCCTGGAACCCCACCTAGCGCTGCCGCAGGCTCATGTCCTCTGGGGATTGCTCCATAGCCCGCTTCAGCCAAAAAGAGCCAGGCTCAGTTTCAAACAATGCATCCTTTTGCCTGAAGTGAGCTGAAGAGCAACAGAACTGGGAGGTCAAATCTGGTTTCCAGGGTGGGTTTACGCACTCACTGTACAACATACAGGAGCACACATCACAGTGTAAAATCTGCTGTTGTTATATCCAAATATAGCCTTGTCTGCTGACCGATGAAGGACAAGACTGGTGACAAGCCACAGCACACCCAGCCAGCCCTGCCTACACGAGGCCCCACAGGCAGACAGGTACCTGGCTGACACAGCAGGCGTGAGAGTAACCACGTTCTGTCAGCCGCTTCACTTCTCCAGGATTCTCGTAGTTAACAACATACAAGTGATGCTCTAACGGCGAGTCTTTTGTGCCTTGAAAGTACACCAGTTTTTTGGCTTCATCAACATAGATCTGTCAAAACCAAAACAAACAACACATCCCTCAATACTGTTTCTTGATAAAACGATACCCAGTTCTGCCACCTCCAAGTCTCCCCCCTGGTTCCCCCTGCCCCATTTCTATAAAGCTGAGTTGTAGCCCAGCAATCTGCAAGGAACAAGCCAAATGACTGTTCTTACTGTTCACAACTCTGTCAATTATGACCTGCACTTCACACCTTGTTGCTCATCTCTCTATTGCAGGACTCCTAAGACTCTCCTACTGTTTGCTACACCAAATAACCATGTCCCCCATTCTTTGTCACCTCCCCACTCTTCTGACCCTTTTCCAAATCACATGTGATATAAACGACCCCAGAAGGAAATCAAGGCAGCAGCTGACTGTAAACCTCTGCCACGTTAAACATTCCTCAGTTGTCCCTACAAATAGCAGAACTGATTCAAACTTGCACACCTCATTCCCCAACCTCGTTTCTAATTACCATTTAGGAAGGATTTCAAAGACCTTTACAAGGTCCAAACCAGTCAAACAGTTCTCCTTGAACTGCTATTTGATTCAAATGACCAAAGAATTCACCCAGCTCAGAGCTACAAGAGCAGCAGTTTAGGGAGCATTCCCTCCCCTCCTTGTGCAAGCTCCCAGGCTACATAGACCACAAACATTGTGTATTCTAGTTAAAAAGAGACAGGGCTAATACATTTATGCTGATCCCTCCAACAAGTATCTCATGAATCCAGGACAGCAGTTGGACACCACCATGACATCTTGCTGCTCAAGAAACATGGAATTTCCTCACTGCTGCCTCGCAGTATTTTTGCTCCCTTCTCTTTAAGCCTTGAACTTAGTGGGGAAAACTCCTTGTTGACAAGGATCCACACAGGAACACGTAGGAAAAGAAAGCCTGTGTTGTTGTCTGTGTTGCTTTCCCACACTGCCAAAACCACAACCTCTGGTCCAGAATAGCATATCAGAGGTAGAGAAGGATGAAAGCACACTGTAGACCAAAAAAACCCACATGATAGATATGCCCAAACTCAATGCCGGGGAGTGGCAAGGTCCACTCTTCTCAGGGAGCATAGCCTCGTTGCTGCAACACATACTGATTTGCAAGGCCTCAGCCATCACCTCCCTGCAGTGCGTGTTGCTTGCAGGATATCCACGCAGCAAGAGCGAAGACTTACATTGGATCCATGTCTGCCAAGCACTTCCCATTCTCCACTGGTAATCGCTGTCTCCTCTTTGATGGGGCACTTGAAATCACCTACAAATAATCAACATACAGAGATTTTACACGTTTACGTTTTACAAAACGTACAGTCACAATACTACTTGTTCCTTCGAAGCTTTTTTTACTAGACTAAACCCAAGAGCAACCTGCTTTCACAGAACACCAAGACCTCTGCCAGCTCCACAAACAAATGTCAGGGCTAGTACTATTTAAAATTCTGTGAAATACGTCAAAGAAATCACAGGATTCAACCTGAGGCCTAGACAACGTGCTTGTCTTTTTTTTTTCTTTAAGTACAAATACAGTACGAAGTACAAATCCAAGCATAAATACAGGCTGGGCAGAGAATGGATTGAGAGCAACCCTGAGGAGAAGGACTTCGGGGTGTCGGCTGATGAGAAACTCAACATGAGCCAGCAGTGTGCGCTGGCAGCCCAGAAAGTCAACCGCATCCTGGGCTGCAACAAAAGCAGCGTGGCCAGCAGGGCAAGGGAGGGGAATCTGCCTCTCTACTCCACTCTCGTGAGACCCCACATGGAGTACTGCATCCAGCTCTGAAGTCCCCAGCACAAGAAGGATGTGGAGGTGTTGGAGCGGGACCAGAGGAGGGCCACAAAGACGATCAGAGGGCTGGAGCACCTCTCCTATGAAGACAGGCTGAGAGAGTTGGGGTTGTTCAGCCCGGAGAAGAGAAGGCTCCGGGGAGACCTTATAGCCCCTTCCAGCATCTGAAGGGCGCCTACAGGAAAGCTGAGGAAGGACTTTTTACAAGGGCATGCAGCGATAGGATGAGGGGGAATGGCTTCAAACTGGAAGAGGGTACATTTAGATTAGATATTAGGAAGAAATTCTTTACTCTGAGGGTGGTGAGGCACTGGAACAGGTTGCCCCGAGAAGCTGTGGATGTCCCATCCCTGGAGGTGTTCAAGACCAGGGTGGATGGGGCTTTGAGTAACCTGCTCTAGAGCCAGGTGTCCCTACCCATAGCAGAGGGGTTGGAACTAAATGATTTTTAAGGTCTCTTCCAACCTAAACCATTCTATGATTTTGTTACTTGCACAGAAATAGAGGTTTTATACTGAAAAATGGGTGTGCAAAGGGAACCTCAGGTTCAAACAGTGGGAAATTTTGGAACAGGGTGGGGAACAATTCTGCTTTTATAAGATGGTTTAATTTCCCTTAGAATGAGGAAGATTTAGCAAGAAAAAGAAGTCAGATGCATTCAGAGAAATCTTATCAACCAGGATATAATGCTATCTGGGAAAAAAGAAACTAAAAAAACCCAGTGGCATGAAACTAGGACCTCTAGTAAAATTAGCTGTATTTTTTGTGCATGCAGAGATCAGTAAGTACCTTCAACACGCACCAAGTAAATTAAGTATCACAGCATGAAACTATATATTAAAGAACACATGCTGTGGAAAAAACACTCCAGGAGCTTTGGGCGCAGCTATATCATGCATCCAAGCAAGACCAAACTTTGACTTCAGCTCAGAAGCACATGGTCCTTGAATATTGTTGTTTGAAATTACTCTTCCTGCATTTCCATTTGCAACAGCTGCCAGTAATTTTCTCCTACTGACATCTCTGTCTATACAGCGATACCACGATTGTTCTTAAGAGCAGAGATGAATTCTCTGAATAGTTGTCATATCATAGGTTTTGCTGCCAAGCACACATATTCATTTTAAAGGGACTAACATGTGGGCCCACTCAGACAGGGCCCTCTACAGAACTTTTCACAGCGTGTTCAAACCATGCTCTTTGTCAACCTCTCTGCTACCGATCTGCTTGTAAAGGCTGACAAGGACTATGTTGGTTTTACTTGCAAAATCAAGTCCCAAACCAATGTGCATCTATTAGATACATTGGACCCTGCATATTGGAGGTAGCCATGTTATTGCTATAATGATTAATCTCTGGCAAAGCCAGCACACAAACAGTCCCAACATTGACAAAGAAAAGTCAAATAAGTGCATTTCACAGTATCACAGGGAGCTTGTTTCCCATCTGATTTTTTGAAACTCTTCGCTCTTAACCCTGATTTTTCCTCATGGACTGAACTAAGGCATGCTGAATACAGAATAACTCTTGTACAATTTCATAAGGAATGACTGCACAGTGAGGTGCTTTCCTGGGCAATAGCAGGAGTTTCCAACAAGACCATAATTCCTGCCACCTGGAAGGACTCACTAGTCAGCAGCAAATGTGCAATTAAAGCAAAAGAATAATTTCACTTACTTGGAGCAGGGAGGCCTCCACATGATCGTTTATACTTGCTCTCCTTCAAAACTGAGATGACTTTGTATAGGTGCCGGAATCCTGTTTTACACTCAGAAGCAAAAATGAACTCTATCTCATCTTCATGGGTTTGAGGGAAAACATAGAAGATATCATGGATCTGTGGAGGCAGAGCAGTGGATTACTGTTATCAGCAGGGCTTTGGCACTGAAGTCACACATAGTAAGTTCCTCTTACTGCTCAACACACAAAACACAGTTCACACTAGCAGGGTGCAGCACTGTCCCTTACTGGGAGAACCAGTTATGCTTATGAGCCAGGGGGTGTTCGCAGACAGTGGCCACACATGCTGCACAACGCCAGGCTTTTTGCTAGTTTAACTCTAACTTCTGGCCACCAAACTAAGTTTTTCTGCACCTGCCTTTCAAGCTTCGATACAGAAGTGGGCCCAGCTCTGCAAAGACTATATGAGAGCCACCCGGAGAAGTGAGAGTTCAGTGGCCTCCTCTGTCCAGTGCTGGCTAGAAGCCCACAGGTGAAGGGTAATTTAAACAAAGATGAGCTGACATCGTCTTCCCACTCATGAAGATGCCAACTCTGACTTCAAGGGACAATCTTTTGAGGGACTCAGGAGCATTTATCTGTACAGTATGAGCTGCCAGTCAAAAACCACTCCAGCCAGTAAACATAATGGAGAAGGGACAACTCACTGTACCATCCTGAAAACACACACTCTATTACTAAGGAGAAAACATGGTATGACAGAGAGCACTCACTGTACAGAGATCATTCACTGGAAGGCTTTGTGCAAATGCTCTCTGCTGAAAGATCCAACTACCTGACAGTGATTGATGTTCTCAGGGCTTCCTGCACCCTGGCACACCTCCAATGGGATGTCATTTTAGAGACATCCATCTTTTATCTGCAGACGTGTGAACAGCACTCATTTTTACCTGGCACACCAGTGTCCGGTCTCACAGCACAGGCCCTAGGGCACACCTCCAAGAACATTACATACAAATCTATTTCATCAGATCATACATAGTTAAGGAGGGGTTTGTAGTGACTGTTAGCGGTCTCTTGGGACTTTTTCACCCAGTATCACCTAGATACATCTTTCTTGGCTGAAAAATACTTCACCTGTTGGCACTGCTGCTGGTGAACAACCAGCACCAAGGAGCTGGAGGGTGTCCGTGGCTAACACTGCAGGCAAGGGGCTGCCCTGGAATGCCAGAGCCCTGGGCTCTGCTCCTAGCTCTGCCTGACCTCTGAGCAGCATCAAGCAAAGCAGCTCTGCTTTCACATCCCAAATCTCTCTGTTCTCTACATACTGTGAACGCTTTACAGCAGGAAGCAGAATATGCACAGAACTTGCACAATGGGAATATTCTCCTAAGCAGCACAGTAACACCAACGTTGTTCAAGTCCTACAAATAGCATCTCAAACAACAAACTGTCAGAGAAGGCTGAAATTCAAATTCTTACATTTATCCAGATGTCTGTTGTTTCTTCATAAATAATGAAAGGTGTAACAGAATCCGGTACAGCATCGATAAGTTTCTGTCTTTCCATTGCATCATCTTCTGTGGGGATGAATAATGCAGGAGGGATCAAGACTATCTGAAGACGAGTTTGGGAGCGATCCAGTAAGATGGACCAGATGCTGTTGAGGAGACAGATATTAGAGAAAATAACATGCAACCATGAGTATTAGACAGGTCTGAAAATCTTGACAGACGCTCATTAGCACTAGGCATTCTGAGGGAGTCAAGAATCTTCAACTTCAGATTAAGCACAAAGCCACGTGTAAAATTTCACCCACATAGACAAATCTCTTCCACAACCCAAGAACTTATTTCACTTCATTTCAATTTTGCATAAGCACTGCTGGTTCAAAAGTTTAATTAATTCTATTCTCCCAGATTTGAATTGTGCTTTAGGGGAGAAAGAGAAGAGCAAAAATCAGAGGGAATAATGAAGCAGAAAAACTTCAATTGAAATTTCAGGATACTTGTGAAAATACTGTTTTAAATCTACACCTGGCAGAGAATAATACCTGGCACCTAAATGGACTGGCAGCAGACCCTGCCATACTTCTGATGACTTCACATGTAGCTCTAACAATAATCCCACAAAAAGCAAGATAATGGAGCAAATATATCCCTGCATTTCTTCCACATTTCGGGGGGCCGGGAGAGGAAATAAATTAAAAAGGTGAAAGCCATCTTTAGATTCAAGAACTGGAGAAGTGCAATTCTGGAGAAGCTTCTGGTGAGTTAGAAACACTGTACTACATCATCTACAGGGTTAAAAATGACATGCAAATGTAAGTAGCACTTACAGCAGGTTTTCTGATCAGTAAGTCTGGTCAGCAAGGATGGTCCAGTGGTTAGGGCGCTAGCCTAGGGCCTGGGGGACCTGGGCTCATTTCTCTCCTCAGCCACAGACTTCCTGCGTGACCATGGCAAGTCACTTAGCCTCTCTGGGCTTCAGTTCCCCATCTGTAAAATGGGGACAATAGCACTGCACTCTCTCTCACCGGGATGCTGAGAGGACACATACATCAAAGGCTGTGAGTGCCCAATACCAAAGCAGTAGGGCCAGGTACCAGAGAAAGAGACAAGAAGGACTCTGTTTTGGTTTTTGGAAAAATTGCCCCCTTTGCACAAACAAGTTTGCAGCAATGTAAAAATGAAAGCAGGCTTAAGCTTGAAGAAGACAAGAGACCACTATATTCTGCTTCTAACTGTATTGCCCCAAACCCTCTAAGCAGAGACAGGATTAACATACGCACTATTTTCCTTCTGGCGTCCACCCAGCTCTAGCAATGTACTCTACTCCTTCAAAGAGGATCTCGAACGGCTGAACTAGCTCTTTATCCACAACATCTGCAATCTGTTGACAAAGCAGCAATTCAGTGACACTGAGATGAACCCCCACAACCAGTTTTCATGCACGATGAGAGTCTGGACACAGAAGAGTTCTTCTGTGCAGCTCATGCAATTTAGATTGTTCAGCCTTTGCAACACAGGGGATTCAACCCTGTCTGTAGCCAGACACCAGCATAGCAAGAGAGCTGCACACTACCAGCACAGCCAGGGCTGGGACTTGAGAAATCTGGATGCTGCTTACAAATCCATCACTCATCTCATACAGGTGACTTGAACACTCAGTTTCCCCCTGTAGAGGGGAGGTGATTTGTACAGAGCTATTTTGTAAGGTGTTTTCATTGGTAAATGTGGAACATCCTGCATGACATCCAGTTATGTATCAACGTGGTTCTAATTCATGATACGCAGTTCTGCAGTCTGTCCCTGCTGGGACTGGGAACAAGTCATAGTGGTACCCCAAGGGTCGTGACAGCTTTCCCTGCCTTTGGTGGCTGACGTCAGCATCGCTATCCCAGCAGGTGACTGTTGATGGCTGAAGTAGCTCAAGAGTAGATAGAATCCAAATAATGTATGGATGTTGCTTTATCTGTTTGGTAAGATTAATTTCCCAACTGTCCAAAGATCTTGGACTGAGCTAATGGAAATTTCTACATCTGTTAAAAAATCCCAGGGTGAAAGCAAAGTTCATCTCTTTCCATATGTTCATGCTTTTGTAAGGCGATATATTCTCTTTGCAATCAAATTTTCCCAGTATCTGCAGCCAATCAAGAGATCTGTCACATAAGAAGGTCTAACAATCCACACCTAAAATATTCTGCTCTGCAGCTGAGGTCATAAACCAGTGGCAGGGAAGGAAAGCACAGCCTTGAGAAATACTGCTGCACACACAGACACCAAGTATCTGCACAGGAATGAGCCAAGTGCACCGCCTCCAGAGAAGCCATTAAGTTATGACAAGCAAGAACATTTATTTGTACTGAACTGGAAAATGAATTGTACCAAAAAAGAATCACAGAAATTATATTTGTTTGGAAAACAAGCAGAACATAGAACTTACTCTGCCTTCCGCATTGATTGTCACTTCAGATATCTTGAAAGTGACCTTTGGATTTGCTGTACCTATAAAAACAGATGTTAGCAGTCAGGCACCAATTGTTTGCTTCCAAGAGGGCAGACTCAGCACTGTGGATTATTGTGGTGTTATTCATACAGAACTGGAAAAGGCAAACAGCAGAATGCTCTTTGATCAAATAGCCTACTTGCACAAGTGAGAGACATCACAGAATGAGGCAGGGAAAAGACTGCAAAGGTAAGGTAGACTCAGTGGATATAATCCTGGAAACAGATCTGATCAAGAGCCGTGCTACTGTCACAGTCAGTCTTCTCTCCTACAGTCAAAGGATGCACGTACTGGTTGGAAGTAAATGCTCAGGAGTCATCAGGATGGCAAAGCAATCTTTGGTTTACTGCTTGGCTGTTATTCTTGAGGTCATGCATAAAAAGGGATCCAGTGCTAAAAAGCATCTTTGAAAATTAGAGCAACTCACTCTTAAAAACCTATTGCCATGACGAGAGCCATTAAGATAACAAAGCTACATATTTGTGTGGAACACTGAAAATCTATAGTTAACTCTTTACACAAAGCCTACACAAAGCAGCAACTCACCCTGCTGCACAGCACCTGCAGTCCTAGATGTCAGGGCCTGCTCCACAGCAAAGGCGGGCTATAAAGAATAAAGCCACTGCCAGCTGATTCACAGGAAGACACACGTGGCAAATTCCATGTATGTCCGAATATTCTCAACGTTGCTACAATGTACTCCCACTTCATCAACCCAGTTTATATACAAAAAATGATGCTCTCGGGTGAAATTACTTGCCTCGGGCCACAGTGGTGGCCTGTTTAAGTACTTACCTTCTGCCTGGGAAGAATTTTCTCCATTACCTCAAGCTTTGCCCTCATAACAACCCACAGAAAAGGGCTATTGTCCCTGCAGCTCAGTCTGGAAGCTAAGGCCCAGAGATTAAAACCTAAAGTGTTTGTTTTTTTTTTAAAGGGGATTTGGGCTTTCATTGGCTCGTTTTCCTAAACTGCTGAAACTTAGCACTGAACAAAGCTATGACAAAATACCCTCAGAAACCTGGGTGTACAAGCGCCAAAAAAACATGAGAAGTCATCTCTCTTTTCCCAGGCTAACACTGAGCCCTTCTTCCACCTTGAAACAAGCAGTAAATCGGGATCATAAGCAGAAAACTTTTCCCAGTGGATCAGGGAATACACAAGATCTGAACGAATTCTGCAGCTTGGGAAGTCCAGCTAAACAGGAGATACTTTTCCAAAAAATGAGTTTTGCAGGAGTGAGGAAAGAGAGTGACCCACCATTATTTGTGAGCAACATGCTGTAACAGCAGGGAAATCTCAGAAGAACAAGGGTCATACTGTTCAAATTCGCCCCATACACCTGACACACGCCAGTGAATCAGCCCTCAGCAGGTCTGCGTAAGTCCTGCTTCCCTGATCCCAACAGCACTCCACTTATGCTTCAAGCCTGCCATCACCCCTCTACTGCTGAAGCCTCGAGATCATTTACTGTTTGAAAATATGACAACAGGGGTTTTCCTGGTAGGCTCTAAGCATGCTGAGTTCATTGTTCAAAGTCCAAGAGCAATCATGGAGACCAGAGTCCTTCAGAACTTGAACTACCAGGGCACTGCCAGCAGCTTAACAGAAACCCTCCTGGAAAAAAAAAATCAAAAGGCCATAATTCCACAGCTATTCCCTCAGACACAGGGCTGTAATGAGAATCAACTCCTCAACAACTCAGATCTGCCAGGATCTGAGACAGCAACTCAAAATAATGACAATCAGATAGGGTTTCCGCCAACTCCTGAGACACACAGACTCAGAGCTATTAGTAACCACATGGCTGGAATACCAGCAGTCACCAGTGACTAATCTAACCTCCTCAGCAGCAGTTTCCCCAAACACATTTCCACCACCTGGACACCATTGCAAAGACTACACAACACCTCTCCAACAAACCCGTGCTCTAGGCTAGGAGAGTCACTGCTGCCAGGCTCATGGAATAAAATATGTGTCTCCCAGAAACACAGATGTAAGATATCAGGGTCTCACCAGTTTTGGGGTACCGGAAGGAATCTGTTCTTCTTGTCTCCAGCATGGGCGATGTAACATGAATAATTTCCACCTCTGACTCATCATTTTCTTCATAAAGAATTCGAAGAACTTTACCCCCATTCAGTGCTGTAAATGAATTAACATTTTCTGGTCAGAACAGCTCTCATTATCAGTTATTGCAGACGTCAATATTCTCTCAGGAGCACAAGCAGGTTGGAAGGATGAAGAAAAATCCACCGAAGTCTGGGATTCATGTTTCATTAAGGAAAACACTCTGAAACTCTTACAACTCCTACCACTGTTGTGAGAAGGTTTCTTCCCCCAATAACACGTGCTCACAAGGCTACTGTAACATGCCCACTGCTGCAGATAGTTCAAAAGCAGCTAACAGTATAAGGTTCCTATCTTGCATAAAGACAAGTAACAGAAAAAAAAATAACTCTGCACTGGACAGCACAGCACAGTGCAGAGGGGCACTACTTGTTCCTGTCAGACACACTGGATTCACCACGCTTACTTGGCTGTGCCTTTGGGCTCCACCAGTAGCCAGTGTATCTGTCAAATTCCTCCTGCAGCACGAAAGTAGCCACGCCAGCAGATTTTGGATCCTCCTCAACACTGGCCAGCTCTAAAAAAAGACACAAAAGAATTAGTTCATGCTGTACTGCAGAACCAAACCAGTTCTGCATTATCCTAAACATGGCCCAAGCTCACCCCCCGGGAATAATTACATGATAATAAATCCGACTTCTCAGCAGATTTGTTTTCTGCTTCTGCCCTGCTCTGTTGATTTACTTAGGGAGAATCTATTCCTCTCTGACATGGCAACTTCTTTTAGGAAAGGAAAGCCATCCACCCTTCTTACTCCTACCCAATTAGTCTCTCAATTTTCTATGTACTATTCGAAGAAATAAGATGTTGTCTCTACCTGAGCTCAGTGAAATGGAACAACAACTTTTAAGAAAATCAGAGGGAAAAAAACCACCAAACCTTTCTGAACAACTGAAATTGAAAATATCAGCATTCAGAAAAATGAAAGCATCCGTATTTCATTCACTGTAGAAACCAAAAGTAACAGACTTACATAACATCTCAACATGATGACATATCCATAGGGCTTCGATATTTTTCCTGTTACCCTGGAGGTAACTTAGCAGCACTCCATAAATAATTATCATCTGAGAAGGAGTCATTGCTACAGTTTATTTTTAATGTACTTACATAATATTTTAATACTTAACTTTTAAATAAGATAATGCATTATTATGAAGTGTCAGAAATTTTAATTTCACTAAAATTTAAATTATATAGTTGAAATACAAAGTATGATTTAATTACAAAACAAAATCAACTTTTAAATTCTTTTATCCACAATTTCCTATTCTCATTCCTCCAGGATACGTGTCTAAACCAGATTTGGCAAGGGTAAAAAGCGAGGACCTAAGTTACTGAGTATGAGGGGCCAGCAGAAGCCACAGTGTTATTCAGAAACTGTCATATATTGTTTCTAAAAGGCCTGCAGCCTCATTTCACTGACAGAAACTTTCTTCCAGCTCTATTCCACCCACAGCTCCTCCACACAGAAAAGGCTGTTCCAGTAAAAAGGAATGTTCTGTGTTTCAGGAGGAGAAGAGCCCTTCCATATGTATTCAACAAATAACTCGCTTTGCCAGATTCCACAGTGCAGGGAAAAGAATCATCCCACAATATTTGCACTAGAAGAAAGACACAGAATGTGACAAACACGGTGGAAGCAGTGTCCATTCCCCCAGATTTCAGAAGAACCCCTACTGCCTTTGCTTAATTCAGTCTAGCAAGAACAAGTGCAGAGGAGGTGCAGAGATTTTAATTCAGGATTCATTACCATTGTGCACAAACGTTAGCCTCCTTTCTTCTCTCGTTTCTATATTAGATATCCAGATGTCATTGCTATGGATAAATGCAATCCAATTTGGATCAGCAGGACAAAGCTTGGGATCCATACGGATATTTGGACAACTGGTCTCTACGAGAATAGGTCTTAAAGGCTGTTGCTGTTTGAAAAAAAAAAAAAAAAAGCACAGTAAACAATGATAACACATGGACAATTACAGAGACTAAAGCAGATTATCAGAAGGTCTCTCTAAGACCACAGTAGTGTGGACACTGACTTCAAATGCACAGGTTTACAACAGAGGAATCTTATCAATCTTAAACAGAAAAATACCATGCATTTTTTATAGGGAAAGTTGTGCTTCTACCATGATTGCACAGATCCCACCAGGGCCTCATTCAGCAGTGCTGAGGATTAGCCACAAATCAGAAAGCAACTTGTCTAGAGAAGCCTGGCACACTCTTAAAAACAGCACCCTAAAAAGGGGCTGGCAGAACATACAATCTTGTCCTCCAAAAGCAACTCAGGGTACAGTAAATTCCCCTGACAACAGGGTTAGACAGACATCAGGCATTTGTTATAATAATAATAAAGTATTTCAGCTTTGAAGTCCAGCTTCATTACCAGCAGAGTAAACGCTGCTTGTTCTGAAAATTATACACCCAAATCTTGTAACACATACAGCACTGACTGCTGAACAGTGATCTCTAAACCACAGCTTGGGAACAAAAGCTGCTTCTGATGTGACTTCTGACTACATGAAAGAGCATGGAGCCTTTGTGTGGCTTTTTATTGGCATTGCTGCTTACAAAAAATCAACAAAATCTGGTGTCCTGCCTTGCTACCACAGCTTCTACCACTCTTGTAATTCTCCATGAGTTTCTACAACCATGAAAATGCATCCCTATGGAAGACTTCTCCATGTTTCAAGGGTTATGAAGGCTACTTGCTGTGCTAGTGCAGCAATAACTGATGATCACGCTCTTTTGCTTTTACTCCAAGCCAAAGGAGCGTCTAGCCAGAGCGAAGTACTGCAGTGAGACAGGAGGAGAGATGAGTAAACTCACAGTGAATCCATGAGGGCCTCCGTCTTTTACATGATAAATTCCACTCCCAGCCTGAAACAGAAAGGTGCCGCTTTCTCGGTGGTAGTCATAAGAGGCAATCCCAATGGTGCCAATTCGCTTCCTCTCCCTCAGCAACTCCTCTTCGCGAGAGTACATCCCATAGTCGAGGATGGCCTGAATACGGGCAGAGAAGCAGAATCAACCCCTCTGCTCTGCATGTCCTACTATATTGTCAGAGCGTCTCTGCATGCCAAGCTTCCAGGAGCAGATGGCTGTGCAGACACCCTCCTCCTCCAGAATCCTGCTGGCGGCTAGAAGCCAGCTCCTGCTCGTGCCTCTGCCATCAGCACTTGTAGGTGCAGGCCATGAACAGATCCTACACAACTATAAACCTGATAGCCACTTCTTCCATAGCAAGGCTGGCATTATTTCCAGTATCCACTGGTGTAAGAAAGACCAGACTGAAGGTCTGTTATTTTGAGAACGAGCAGGAGACTTTTTGCGAACTTTTGCAAAGATACACGGTGACTGGTCTGGTGGGAGGAGAGCACAGCATGAATTTTAAGTCTGGCTCACAGCCTCAGGAAATAACATGGGAAAAAACACACCTAATTCCACATGGGGTTTGTCCCACCTCCTCCAATGTGCCATGGTGCATGGGGTGGGACTGGTGTGGGCTTGCCATGTACAGAGGCAAAAAGGGGGTATACATCCCAGTGAGTGGGAAAGGGATCCTCTGCTCCAGCATGAGTCACAGAGCCACTGACTGATCCTCAGGGGGGGCTCATCACTTTCCCCTGCAAGACAGTGATTATTGTAGACTGCAGGCTCCTTCAGCAATCCCCAGGATCTCACAGCTGAGAATTTGATGCAAATTAGCACTTGCAATCTCTGCTGACAAAGGAGGAATCATCCAGCACACACAGTTTTTATGATGCACAAAGGCTGTAACTCGAAACACTGCTGAGAAAGCCATGCTCGTTTTTGAGATGGCTACAGAGTTAGCCAAGTACCAGAAGAATCTTAAAATGTTTAAGATCATAAACTCCAAACCTTAATGACGGCTCATAGGTACAACCCCAAAGCCTGTGTACTTGCCATGCTGCCAAGAAGCAAGAAAGAAATCAGGACCCACCGGAAAAAGATCCAAAAGAGGCTTCCAGGAAAGCAACAGGACGGCAGCTTTGTTTATGGTTTTGGGGATTTCAGAGTAGAAGAGCGTGTTCTCCCTGTTCTCCCCAGACATTGCTATTGTGAAAGTGAGAAGAAAAAAAAAAAGTATATTAGCTTTCTGTTAACAATCCAAACGCTCTCAAAGGATACCGAGGAACAGTTTCACTGGCTCTTCCTACCAGAGAAAGTACTGCCAGTCTTTGCACTGCAGCCTTGCTCTGGGAATTCCCTCCTTCAGAGAAATCCAAGTCACAGAGAAGGTAAAGAACAAGGAAATACACCCACGCTTACCCCATGCTGCCTGAAGCATATCTGTGTCTTCCTGCAGGCTAGGGGCCCTTTTATTTTATAAGCTTTTAAAATCAAGGAAGGCCTTTCTGCTAATTCCCGTGGCTGGAATACAGCTTGACACATTTTATGTTTCAAAGATAATGCACCTTTAGGAAGCTTTGAATGTCCCTGTCCTGCTCCTCTCCCTTAGTGTTACTCAGATTTCTGAAAGCTCCTGCCAAGGCACACAGGGATCAGCCCAGAGGGTGCCAGATGTGACGAGGGGAAGTTCAAGTCTGACCTATAGCTCAGGAAGTGGCACACAGGAAAGAAGAGCTCATCTCAGCTGGGGGCAGCCTTAACCCACCCACAACGTGCTTGAACTCAGCATCATTCAAGGATTATGACGCCCATCCTCCGAAAAGGGGAAAAAGAGACAGATCAACAGCTTTTCAACTACATCACTGCACAGCACACACAAAGATTCTGTGAATCACAAATCAGAACTTAAACAACTAGCCTAAGCAGCAAGCAATAGGGCTAGAACATGGTTCTGGCTCCTAGGCCTTTGCTTCTCCCCCGGTCCAGTTTTTCATGGACTTATGTTCCGCTAGTGCAGCTTTTGACAAAAGCATTCCTCTGACACAAGGCCTGCTCCAAAAAGCCACACAGAAGGTTGCTCACGGTATCATCGACAGTGGCAAATCACTTCAAGCAGAGGTGTGGTTCAGAAATGCAGGTATATCAAATAAACACTAGTTAGTGAAACAATGCAGAAGTGAGGCACTGAGGCCAAGAACAATATATTACGTTAAGTTCTTCATTATCAAGACCAAAAACGTTGAGAAAAACATTTACCCTTTAAGCTGCCCCCGCCCTACACTGCTATTTATTCCCTCCAGAATCCCTGGAAAACCTACTCTATCAGTAGCTGAGGCACACAGGAATTTCAAAATTCCATTTATAATCTCTGTTTTGGAATGAAACTTTGAAGGAGAAAAAGGTTCTACCCACTAGTTATAAGAGAAAGGAGATCAAACTGACATAGCTTTAGGAGAGGGGATATCGTACTTGGAGCGAGAGAAAACCAACCAAACAGACTTAACCTGTCCTCCCAGCTAGGGAACATGCCCTAAATGACACTTCACAGTTCTTTTCCAGCTCCAGCAGGCCTAATGGGTCACCTCCAACCACACCATTTCTGTGGGAGATTACACCGCAAGTTTTAAAGAGACATTGCAATCGTGATCATGACATTTGACCAGCCAGTCTAGCCTGAAACACATTCTGATTTAACTGCCAGAAACATCGAGCTCTCAAGAACAGTCAAACCCGAACAGTCTCTGGACTGACTTTAGTCAAGGCACAGGCTGTCACAGCAAGCTTACCCAGATAGTAGATCCTATCGGAATGAGGTCCTTCAGGATCATTTTTCTTCACAAATGTGAAGTCATGAGGGGCTTTTGCCATCATGTACCCATGATACTTCCGTGTATCTGTGAGCAGTTTCCGAAGCTGGCTCCAGGAATGTCTCTCTACATAGAACGGTTCCAGTTTTGGCTGCTCCTCTCTCTGGACCTGCTCCTCATGGCCCGCAGTTTCAAAGATTTCAAGGCCCGGCTGTTCAGTTTCCATGGCTGCTGCCATGTTGCATGTTTCTGGAAGAACAGAATAGCAGAGGTTCAGCATTGCCTTCCAGTAGCCCAGCAAACATTCACTGCAGATTCCCAAAACATACCACAGCAAAAGCACTATAAGAAAACCACCAGTTCATTGGGGAAAAAAAACAGCAGAATGAAAAGCCTAAGAAAGAGATTTCTGCTGTGGAAAACAGGCTGCCAACACTCAGCCTTTCAAAATGGAACTAAGCATTTTATAGAGCCACACAGATTTATTGTTGTTTGCCTTTCCCACCCCCAACATACCAACTACTCATTTCAGTTCATGAAGTGGATAAATTCTTCCCTGTTAAGCTCCTACCTGCATCTTCCTCCCTGTGAATTGCCAGAATATCACCTTGCTATAACTGACATCAGAACGGGGGATGATTAGGACTGCGGCAAAATCTGGGACAACCAATTGCCAACAATATTAGTAGTTGCTTTGGAATCACCAGACCACACACAATGGGTCTTATCCCATTATGGTCCTAGAATTTCTTGGGTTTGTTCATGTCTCCTTTCAAACAAAGCTTGGAAGGGTCTAGCAATGATCACCATTATTATATCATCTCAGGGATATAATCACAAATACTGTATGGATGACACTCTTCCAGAAGAGTTAGGCGGTACCAGAAGAAAGGAAAGACAGTGAAAAAAGCATTTTCCGAATTGATTTATCTGCAGCGTAAGTCTTATCCTCCTGAATTTAACAGATATGTCTTCCTGCAGCCAGCTGTGTTTTACAAAGTATATCTGAGCTGGAATTACCAGCCCAGATGTCTGGCAAGAGGAAACAGAGTCTTTCCACTGTAAATCCCAGATCTGATGGCAAATCCAAAAGGATCCAAGCTATAAACTCCTGCCACATAGTTTATTACTGGAAAGACCAAGGTGTAAGGATTGTCAATCCACAAAAGGAGAGTTTTTTTCTAAATATGAACGGAAAGGCTGCACAACTGTTCTGCACACCACTAGGGCAGAGCTTGGTGGCCTGAGCCTAACAAAAACATAAATATGGACTAAATAAAGCATTCCCATTGTCCATGCAAGGACCAGAGCCTCAAGGCACAGGCTTGCACAGCACAGCTGCCCACGACAAAGCTCCCTAACAGACTGGCTCTCCTGCTTCTCTACACCACATCTGAGACATCTCATCACAGATGAGTGAAAACGAAAAGATCTACACCTTGGACCAAACCCATTTTAACACAATCTGCTAAAGGCAAAACAGGGCAAGTCTGGATTAAAACTTTGGTTCCACCTTTGACAACAGAAACACAACAAACACAGGTCTTTCATCTGAGCTATTTACAACACAAAAACATCGCACAAGTTAAACAGCCCTGTAAAACAAGGAGTCCAAACCCATCCACAGAACAGTGCTCTGCTCAGTGTTAGAAACTGAGAATGAGACTTCAAACCTGAATCAGAAAACTCTCACCTAATTTGCAGAATTCCAATGAAGAAAAAAAATTCCTTTCCCCACCTACACCCAGATGCTGGTATGTCTTAACCCGACCTACTTCTCACACTCCCCCCACCCCGAGAAGAGATAAAAATCGAAAAGCAGCAGACTTTAAGGAGAAAAGAGAGAGAACTGCCACCCGTCAAAGTGATGTTAGCCAAGGGTAACGCGAGGATCTGCGCCCTCGGAGATCACTGCGGGATCTCTACCGCAGCCACCTTCTGCCACGTGAAGCATTTTATTTCCACCTTCCTGCAGCCAACGAAGAGAGACCGCCCCATCCTTCACACCAGCTCAGGGGACCCTCCAGCACTACAACACAGTAGGACGTCTCATAACCGCAGGGCGCGCCGGAGGGGGAGGTCGGGCCTCAGCGGGGTGAACGGACACGGGCCCGCCCTCGCCGCCGAGGTCGGAGGAAGCGGGCAGACCCCAGGAGGGGCCCTCCACCGCCGGGGGCAGCGGGCAGGCCTGTCCGGGGGCGGAAAGCCAGGCCACCCCGGGGCAAGCCCTCTCCTCTTCCCTCCCCAGAGGACGGAGGAAGCGGCGGCGCCGCTCCCGGGAAGCCACTTTCCCCGGGAACCCCGGCCTCCACGAGGGTCCTCACCCACCCCGGTACTCACGGCGCTCCGCGGCGGCGATGCTGCCCAGCCGCCCCGCCGGGCCGCTTCCACTTCCGCTTCCGCCAGGAGGGGCCGCCGGGCCGCTCCAGGCTGCAGGCGGGGAGGAAGGGGCGCCAGCCGCGCCGAGTACCGCGGGGCACGGGCGAGGGCGCCGCCTGGCGGCCGGGAGGACCGGGCTGCGCGGAGCCTGGGGGTGGGAAGTGCAATACTCCCCCCGGGGACAGGGCCAGGCACGCTGCCCGGTGCACGGGGGTCGGGTCATGCAAACCCCCATGCACGGGGATCCTTCACTTACAAAAAATCGGCCTTTTTTCCCTCAAAAAAAGCCAGCGCTTCCAGACCGACACGCTTCCCACTGGGAAAAAAAGATATTCCCAGCTACTAATAACATGTGTTCAGCCCAGGGGACCCATGGGCTCCAGTGCAGTGAGTCCCCAGCCAAATGTTTCTATACATTTGAATTTCCCTTTGCAAAGCAAAGCCACTTTTTGTAAAGCAAAGTCTTTTTTGACCCACTATGAACCAGAAAAAATAATTTTGCTGCAGGAGCCCCCTCCTAAATGTGTTCCCAAGCAGAAGTCCCGGGTCACGTATGGACCTGACGGTTGTTTTTCCCACACCAGCTGCCCTGGGGCCTGTTGGCCCCTGAAGGGTACATGGGGTTTGCGTTCCAAAATAAAGCAGCCCAGCAACTATTGCTACAGCTCACCCATCCCTCCACAGCAGCTATTGCTACAGCTCACCCATCCCTCCACAGCAGCTTTGCAGCCCCAGGGGCTGGCAGAGGTTGGAAATCCTCTGCCCAGAGGCAGGCTGAGGCACGGAGCTGGTGTCTCTCACCAAGACGACGCAGGGATTTGCAGAGAGAACCCTGTGCAGGAGCAGGAGAAAGCGCCTGAAGCTGGGCAGAAGGTTTTGCCGAACTGGGCTGGAGGGGAAGATGAACTCTTCTGGCACAATGGGAGGCCATGGGCGAGGTGCCCTTGCCTGAGCTGCTTACGGAGCAAGGGGTAGCCTTTTTGAAAGTGTCACCAAAATCAGTGCCATCCTTTCTTGGCCTTGTGAGCAGCAAGGTCTTAAGGCACGTAATCGCAACGTAAGACTTTATAAACAGGTTGGGGCATGCGGTCACGGGGCAGGCCACAGAAAACACAGAATCCCAGACTGGTCAGGGTTGGAAGGGATCTCTGGAGCTCCCCCAGTGCCACCCCCTGCCAGAGCAGGGGCACCTACAGCAGTCGCACAGGACGGCGTCCAGGTGGGTTTTGAATATCTCGAGTGGGAGACTCCACCACCTCTCTGGGCAGTCTGTGCCAGTGCTCTGCCACCCTCACAGGAAAGACGTGCCTCCTCATGTTAAGATGGAACTTCCGATGTTCAAGTTTGTCCTCTTTCCCGCTTGTCCTGTCACTGGGCACCACCGAAAAAAGAGTGTTCCCATCTACCTGGTACTTTCTACATGTTTATCAGCCCCCCCTTGGCTATGACTAAGGTGGCTTGGGAAGCTCTCCGTACCCTTGCAGGAGGCCACCGCTCGCTGACAGCCTGTGGCATGGAGAGAGGATAACGGGGCCACCACCGAGGCAACTCCCGCCGCGGGTACTAGTCTCTCTTGGCCCTTCTTCTGCAGATTGGGAAGATCTGC
>NW_009646608.1:1274080-1295521 GCF_000708025.1 Charadrius vociferus | reverse complement strand
GGAGCTCTGGCTCTGGGTGCCGGGCGTGTAGGGTTACGCCATGACGGGCACCCACCCGCAAAGCGTTGTGTTCCAGCGCTGGTGGGGAGAGCAGGTGGGATCTTATCTAATCACAAAAACCCTCCCAGCTCCCCCCCTCTCCCGCTCCCCCCGGTATTTAAATACCCGCGAAATTTCCATACGTCGTTGCTGTCCCGTCTGAACCGGAGCCCGGAGATAGCTGGCGACAGTTTCTCCGTTCACAAAGCCCTTCTGTGCCGCCGTTATCAGAGGTCGGCGCCGGGAATTTGGGGTGGATTTGGAAGGTAAAGCAGATCTCTGCCGGAAAGGGAGGGTGCGTGTGACGGCCCCCACCGGCTCACTTCTCCGGGTGACACCGAGGATGTGCCATGGCTGGTTTTATTTTGAGTTTTCTCATTTATTTGGTGGTTGTCTTTTAAGATGCTGCCTCCCTGGGGAGCCCCAGCCAGGGCCATTTGATAGCGGGGGGGTTGTGTTGTACATCATCTTCAGGATCAGTTTACGGCGTGGAAGGGTGGAAACCAAACTCGGCGTGTGGATTTTCGGAACCTTTTCAGGGACAAGACCTGCGTACGTGGGAGATGAGAGGTGATCGCACCCTCCTGCGTTGGGAGGGGACTCCCATATGGTGCTGCTATGGACCCTGGGTGCTCAAGGCTTGATCCCCCAAATGCCACCCGGCACAGGGGGTTTCCAATTGGATTTGGTCAGCTGTGAGCAGCTTTTTGAGCCCTTCTTTTGGGAATCTCACATGCTGCCTTCATCGTGGAGCCTTTTCCAGTGCCATGCAGTGTTGCGGTAGCACCGACTCCATCGACTGTGCCTCCGAGCAATGTTTTGGGCTGTTTGTATCTTCCCTGTTACCATGTGGTTTCTGCTTGTCTCCCAGCATGGCAGGGGAAAGCACCGTAAAGAACCGCTCAATACTTCCATCTATAAACGTCCTTTGCAGGGGGAGTGCGTGGAACCGGCCAGGACCTTCACACCGACTGTTGATTCTTGTCTTTCAGCTCAGGGTCACGGTGCCAAAGGGGACAACATCTACGAATTTCAGATCGAGTTCCTAGAACCAGTTGAGCCTAAAGTAGGTATTTTTATTTTTCTAACTCTTGCAAAGAAAAAAAGTAATTTTGGAAAAACTTGAAAGGAAAATGGTTCATGATGTGCCATTTAGATTTTCCTGGTGGCTCTGTAACTGCTGCAAACTAAAAGCTGTTTGTGGCATTCCTCTGTCCCGGTGCTCGGCCACCATCCTGCCCTAATGCAAATCACCTCACTGGAGCTAGTGTCACATGGGTCAGCTTTAACAGAAACGGGGCCTTACGTGTATAAGTTGTTAAGCAGTAGTTGTAAATTTTTTTAAGGATTTAAAGCAGCAAAATAATGGGAGAATCTGGCAATGCGTTGTGTGATGCAACCTTGACTGGAGAGCAGGGGAACGCTGTGCTGTGAAGTGTCAGTGTGATGTTTCCTGGCTTCTTTTGCAGCCCGACAAAATAAAGGCATGAGAACTAGTGCTTCTGGCTTGTGCAGGTTTCTTAGGTTGCCAGTACAGATACTCTGCGGCTCCTATTGCAAAATCTTTTCTTAATTGCTGTTGTAGTCCAGTAGGAGAGAGCTTGGCTGGCTGTTCCTTGCAGGTGGCTGTAAAGTCTGTCTTTACCTCTCAAAGCTGTTAGGGGCACGGGAAAAGTCTGGGCTCCGCTCCCTGTATGGGATTTGTGCTGCTTATTCCTGGCTGCCTGTCGGGCATAGCTGTGGTCAGACTGGGAACCATTGTTCACCTCTGCTGGTTCAACAAGGGAGGACACCGCCAGAGGGTGAATTTCTAGGGTCCATCAGCAGGCAGGTTTCTCATGTGGCTGCTACCAGTTATTGAGTGGCAGATGATGAATGTCCCTTGGTTCCACGATCTGGTCACCAGTCTGTCATCTGTCCAGTAAAGCAGCAGCTGCCTGGTCCACAGTGTGGGGAGCGATGCCCACCTCTGCTTGTCCTCTGTGCTGGCAGACATGGGCTATGCTGGGAGCCAGGCCTGGAAGGCAAGCCCTTGCCTCTGCAGAGCAGCCTCCTTCCAAAAATCTAATCACTCTGAGTCACCGTGGAGGGGCTGGAGGAGAATCAACTCTCTGAAGTCTGTGTAACTCCAGATGGCTGGGACTGGGGAGTATTGCAGTCTGGGGTTTTCTTTTAGCTTTCATGAGCACCATGAGTGCCTCTTGCTGATGCCAAGCTGGTCGGCAATGAGAAATGGAGTCTCTGACAGGCAAGGACCAGGCGTTGGTAGCTGTAAATTAAAGCTACAGCCTTCAGATGTCCTAGGAGCATCCAGACAGCCTTGACGGAGCAGTGCTGGGGTAACATGCTCAGTTAAGAACGCAGCTCGTGGCTCTTCTGCAGCGGTTTCAGCTGGTTTGAGAGGCAGTCCCACGCAGAGCACCCTGGCGTAGGCTCGAGGTGCAGAGGGGTGCGATGGTGGCAATGAGGGTGGGCACCCAAGGTGACAATGCTGTGGGCTCTAAGGATGGAGAGGTGCTGGGCTGCCATTACACGAAGTGTGGCTGTGGTGGAGAAGCCTTGTGGGGTGGCAATGACCACACTCCCAGGTCCATCAGCTCACCACTGTCTCCAGGTGTTTCCTAAGGCTGTTAGCTCTCTTGCTGTAGCAGATGTCATATGGGGTTCCCCGTTTTGGACACGTACCTGTGGCTGATGGTAATGTTATTTTTCCCACTGGCTAGAGGAAGTGGGTGGCTCACAGGTGCGAGGTGGTTTAAAGCCAAGATCATGGGTTGTGTCTAGGAATGTTACCCGCTAGGGTCTGTGCTAGCTCTTTGTGGTGGGATGCAATGGTGCTGTGTGGTACGGGCAGGCTTTCAAGCTGCTTTTCGAGTCCTACAGCCATCGCAGTGGCCATCTTCAACTGGGCTGCCCTGTGCTTCCATGCCCTGGGTGGCAGAGAGAGGCTTGTGCTGCAGCAGTCCATGTCATCTCTGTCTCCTTGATAAGGAGAGCTTGGGTATCAACTGAATCTCAGAGCTTGTTTCTTTGAACTTTTGCTGATCCGTGCTCCTGTGTCTGCCCTCAGCCTGTATGCAGGGTGACTCAAAGGCAGCTGAACATCACTGTGCAGAAAAAGGAGAGTAACTGGTGGGAGAGACTCACCAAGCAGGAGAAGCGCCCACTCTTCCTAGCTCCTGACTTTGACCGCTGGTTAGACGAATCGGATGCTGAAATGGAACTGAAGGAAAAGGTCAGTCTTGTGGGCATGTGTGGCTTGTGCTGCCAGCTGCAAGGCAAGGGTAGCTGTTCTGCCCTTGAACTTTTGTTCTTCGTTTACCTGGAGTTGTCTGGCACGCTGATTGTAAATGCTATATCACACAGATCTCACGCAGAGTTGGTTAGACAGCTTGGATTGTAAGCAGGAGTTCAGAAATAGGCACGCTTCTGGCTAGAAAGAGCAGCAGCTTGAATCTGAACTGGTGGCTGGGCGCTAGCTCAGCGCTGGCGAGGGTCTGCAGCCCAAGGCTGTACTGCACCCCTTGCCCTACGCCTTAGCAGCCCTGTGTCCCAATCCTTATGAGGATCGTATCAATGTGCCACGTGGAGCCCAGAGGTGCTAGTCCCGGGCACTGCTTGTCTGGAAAACAGGGATTTCTGAGGCTTTCCCGAGCCACTGGTCTGGCCCTGATGGTGCATTCCCACCGTCTGGTAAGCTCGAGCAGCTTACTGCAGCAGGGAGGTGAAAGACCGTCTCGGGAAAGACTTGAACAGACCACATGTCTGCAAATCTGTTTTACAACAAACACTGCCCTGTTCCCCTCCAGAGCCACTGAGCTTAGCGCGGAGGAGAAAGGGCTGCTGCAATGCCAGGAGCCAGAAAGCAGCGGTGAAGGGCAGGCAGAGAGCCTGGGCTGGATGTTCTCAGTTCCCTTCAGGTCACTGGTGGGTCACAAAATGTTCTAAGGAACAGCTCTAAGCAACATTATTAACTGAGAATTAACGCAGAAAACAGCAGGCTTTTTTAGCAAAAGCACCTAATTACTAGAGAAAAATACATAGTGAAGGTAGGATAACTAGTTAACACCCTCTAGCTTTTACTGTACCATAATTTCTGGATGAGGAATGTGCTGTTTTATGCAGGTGAAAATTTAAACCCTCTAGCAACTGGCTGCTTAGCTGAGTTTTAAACCCACTAGCTTTGCAGTAGTATAGTTAACAAATCACTTGCTAATTACGGTAACAGTCTTTAAAACCTTATCCTTCATCTTAAGGAAGAAGAAAAGATTAACAAAATGAAAATAGAATCCAGAGTCCCAAAAGACCGTAAGTAACTGTACCTTTCTAGTGTCTGAGGTGGGGTTTAGAAAGCTTCTGTCACTCTTACACAGAAACGTCAACATTTATGGAGCAATTTTGTCTGGCTTGGTGCATCTTGGAGGGGGATCTTTGTATTATGAGCTATTTAGAAATTTAATAAAAATGAACTGCAGTTTCCAAGGAATTTAAAAAATCTGACTAGCAACAATTGAGTTCTAGCAGATGATGGTAAAAGCAGGCAGAACCCACAGAGCATGCAGCAACCCCTTTATCGCCATCAATAGCTTCCCTTTTCCATGTAAGCTTTATCCTCACAGAAAGCCTGGTTTGCAGCTGTAGTCTTTGCAGGAGTGTTACCATTGTTACTCTCCTTACCTGATGTGTTTATTATTGATTTTAGCTTTCAAACACCTGAAGAAGGGATACTTAATCATGTATAATCTTGTACAGTTTTTGGGATTCTCTTGGATTTTTGTGAACATGACAGTACGACTGTTCATCTTAGGAAAAGGCAAGTAATAATCATTATTTCATTTACAATGGGTTTTTTTGTTGTTGTTTTTTTAGTGTTGGTTTTAATACTTTCTAAATAGTGAAATCTAAAGGGAGATATATTTGAGAAACAAAACCGTGAAAGCATCATTGAAGTGCCTCTCAAAATCCATCACAGTGTCAAGGATAGGAAAACACTGTCCTCTCATAAATCACAACTGCGTATTCTGATGAATGATACTTGTACTCTGCCAAGATTACTTCTGAAGAAATCAGTCGGAGCAAAATGTCTCACTCACTGCAACGTTAGTATTTTTGAAAATGAGCCGGGCAGAATATTTTGGTTTTGAAGCGAGAACGCTTTATTCTATTGAGATACAGTGCTATCCCTTTTTTGGTAAAGTAATTACTGAAATAGCTCTTGAATCTTCTGTTTATGAAAAAGAGCACTTGAGCAGTGTTTCTGGCCTAACTGCTGTGACTTCAAGATAAGGCCTATAAGGAAATTACATAATTATGCACAATGTTTTTTTTCAAATACAGCTAGAATCCTGTTATTAACAGCTACTCTGCTGTGCCAGCTTCCTAAACATGGAAATTCATTTGTTCTCCAAAATGGTTTGCTGTATCTTACAGATTCCTTCTATGATACTTTTCACACTATCGCTGACATGATGTATTTCTGTCAGACCTTGGCATTAATGGAGATCGTGAATTCACTAATAGGACTAGTGAGATCACCACTGATACCTGCTGTAGTTCAGGTAATATTTTAAGATTCTTCTCCTTCCTCCCCCCACGTTTAAAGTAAATCTCTATTTTACACAAAGTGTTGAGACTCTCCTAAAACAAGTGATACAACCTCACTGGCGCTGGACTAGAGAATATATTATTGAGACGGCAGGAATTTATGCTTCCCAGTCTTAGCTGTGGCAGGCTGTCGTCTTCTGTCACCTAGGTAAGACAGTTCAGGAGAGTAAAAGCAAGAAGCGGCTGACGAAAAGTCCGTGATTTTGATCTGGTGCCAGCGCCCATTTTATCCTGGTTGTGGTTGTTGTGCATAAAAATGAGGATAGATGATTTAAGACTAGGTCCCTTGGATTGCACCTAAATACAGAGCAAAATGCATGCTTATAAGAAGCAGGTCACAGCTCAGCTGCAGTTAGTTATGTGCTCAGCATATGTTTCAGGTGTGAAGAGTCGATACCCTGAGTGTTTTTGACAGCAAGGACTTGCTTTTTCTTTTGATGAAGAATGTGACTGTTCCTTAATTTTTCTTAAACAGATATTTGGAAGAAACTTTATTTTGTTTGTTGTCCTTGGAAGTGTAGAGGAAATGCAGAGCAAAGCTGTGGTGTTCTTCGTATTTTATTTCTGGAGTATCATTGAGCTGTTCAGGTTTGTGGGATTTTTCCTCTAGCAGGTGTGTACAGAAAAATGTGGTTGTTCCCAAGAACTCTTTAAAGAAGATTTTGATGCTTGTACCTTGTGGAAGAGTGGCTCTAGTGCATTGGCCCCAGAGAGTAAAATCTGCTTTAGAGAGACGGGCTGTCACAGTCTTCCTAGGTTGCTCCACCTGCCAAAAGCTGGGACAAGGCTGAAGTCTGGAAATAATATTGCCCTGAACCTAGGGAAACCTGTTGCTTTTTTTCTTGAGTGTTCTGTTGTTTTGAATTTCCATTCTCAAGTGAGCTGCACTATGCTCTGTTTCTCTTTCAAAAGAAGTATTTTGAAAGGTTTATTAGGCAAGCCAGGCAGTTACATTCATCCATATGGTCAGAAAAATAGCATTAGTTCTGTAAACTGCCAAGTAAGGTTGTGTCCCATCATGTTCCACAGGAACAATTTCTGAATGTTCATTTGGGAATTATCTTGACTATTCTATACAGCAGATGTATGCAAAACTAATTCTAGCAGCAGCTTCCATTTTAAACAGTGTCTGTTTCTTCTCACACTAAATTGGCTTTAGGTATCCATATTACATGCTTTCATGTATTGGTATTGAATGGAAACCACTAACCTGGCTCCGTTACACTGCCTGGATCCCTCTCTACCCTTTAGGAGGCTTGGCAGAAGGTATGTCCGAAAAAGACAATTTAATAGTCAACGAAGTCAAGGCTGGGCAAATAACTCAATTTTTGGTTTGGTTGCTGGACTGAAAAAGAATATAATAGAAAACAGGTAATTAGACATTTGCTTTCAGCTGAACCAAATGTAAACATTTTTGTCTTTCTTACTGAATCAATTATTTTTTTTTCAATTTGATGTGAAAAGAAGTCTTCCTTTTGGGCACTGGAAAGTAACGGCAACAAAAGGTTACCTGACAAAGCGGCCAAGCGTGTGCTGCGGTCCATGCGAGTGGCACAAGACGACAATGCTCGCTCGCCTCTGCTGCTCCAAAGCAGAGTATTTGCCTTTATCTGCCAGACCTGACTTGGTCAGCCTCGCTTGGGTTCACACCAGCTCGCAGATCTTGACGTTATCTTGTAAATCATTGCACAGGACAGGCAGGGGCCGATTCTTCCTCAGCATAGCCTGTTCCAAGATGGGCATGGTGCTTCCCAGATAGGGCTCTGCTCCCTTTCTGCTTTGAGAGTGACTGCTCCGTGGAAGAAGCAAGCCTTTAGTCTTCTTGCTGTACCCCCCTCTAGAATGGGGGGGCTTTACAGTGAACTCTTCTGTCTTAACAGGTCTGGATTATTTTTAAATTTTATTTATTTAAGAAGCATATCACCACAGCTTCTAGCTGTAAGAAACGTGTTGTAATCATACCTGTCAGAACCTGTTTCTGTGAGCCAGGAGTAGGCTTGGGCATTGCCCAACTCCAAGCACAGGAAAGACTATGCCTCTTTTCTTGCTGTGCGTATTTCTGCATGGTAAATACTGCTGGCATGCGCCCTGCAGGCTATAGTTGTGAATGAGAACAGTGTCTCACCAGGCAAGTTCACTTTTATAGCTAAGCTGCTCTACTGCCTGAGCTAGCTGCTTTCCATCATACCACATGTTTTTTAAAAAACAGCTTTAAAATTGGTATAATTAATAAGAGCTTGCAAATAAGAAGGGAATATCCTGAAAAAGTTGGTGTGGGCTGGGCAATTATATATTTCATCTGTGTTTGATAATGATGGTGGCTTTCTGCTTTCAGCTGTCTGTATCGTTCAATCCATTCCAATCTTCAGTGAAACAGGGAAATTTAGTCTGGGACTGCCAAATCCACTGAACGTCACAATCCAGTTTTCATTTTTGCTTCAAATATACCTTATAGCCTTGTTTTTAGGTAAGATACTTAATTGTATTTCTCACTATTGATATAAAAAGGCCAGTTTCCTCTGAATAAGTATATTTTTTGAAGACAATTAAAATCCTGCATTTTGGGGATCATGGCAACGTAAAGTTGCTTGTGGGTTAAGCATTATCCTTGTGGCTTGTTTAAGTTTTTCAGAGATGGAGGGGAACACAGGTACAACTAGCACCGGTTAGCCCCCCAAGAAGGAGACCTTGGTAACAAGTTAGCATTATCTACTGATCACTTGGGTTAAAAGAATAATTTTTACATGTATTTGTCACTTCAGTATATTTAGTTTCACCTTTTCCATGATATTTGAGCTTTGATATGATTTAGTGGAAATCTAAACATAATTTAAAATTAAAGCAATGTTTAACTAAACTGCATTATAATCACAAATGCAACATGAAGTCATGTTTTTCCAGGAAACAATAGAGAAGGCTCTTTAAATAGTAGTATATTTAAAGAAGAATGGTCCTTGCTACATATTTGGTTTCTGGTGTTGCATTTTTAAACATAAGTTAACTTTGTAGTGCATATACCCAGTATGTCTGGGTATCCACAGCTCTAATCTAACCTAGAATTTTAAACTGAACTTTCACTAGATTTCTCCCTTTCACAGACATTGCTTAAAGAATATCTCTAATCAAGTTTCATTCTGAACTACTTGTTTGATCCTTTCTCAGCTCTGCGCAGTTGGTGTTGCAACTTTTTAAAAGTGACAAACCAAATTTCTGGTTTGGTTTGGTGACAAACAGCAGCCCTGTACCAAACAGCCCGTGCAGCAACTCCTGCCTCACCCAGCAAGAAAAATTTGCATCAGCTTTCAATGCTATACACACCCTTAAACCATCGCTTTTTGTGTGGTGGTTTGCTTGTTTGTTTTGTTTTTTTTTTAATTTGGTACAGCCATCTAGCATTAAAAAGATGTAATAATGTCCTACCTAAACACTTCATTCTTTTTCAGGGGTATTTGTAAACTTCCGTCATCTCTACAAGCAGCGGAAACAGCACCTCGGACCAAAGAAGAGAAAGATGAAGTAAAGGAGGACTGCAACTTTCTTATCTAACTTAACTCAGTGACAAGATAAGCCTCTAATTCTTATGGTTTTACCCACTGTAATGTAAAGAATTTTGTAAAATTAAATGATCACGCTAGATTTCATAGTGAATTCAGGTAACATTCCCATATACTGTATTTTGTTCTCTTTCGATCATGTATGCATGATTTACCATTGAACAATAACATTTAAACTTGTATCCTGTCAACTGCCATATTAGAAAGAAATCCTATTATCTGCATATAATATGCTTATAAACAGTGGAGCAGCACTAAATAGAAATAGTGTTTAACTTTTAATTGGATATTTGCTCTTTCAATATTGCATGCAGATAGGGCTTCTGATGTCAGGATATACTATTAGCTGGCCCGTGCTGTTCCTAGGGTGCATCTTGATGGCAGGAGGAGCACAGTCTGAGACCACTGTGAACAGCGTTTGGGTGTTAATTAACGGTTGGGGTAAAATTGCTCAGCACACCCCACCACTTCTGCAGCATACCGATGCTGCAGAATTAAAACTGGAAGTAGCTAATATCGATTTAAATGCTACCAACTTAGTCTGTTTGTAGTTTAGCCTTAACAGAATAGGAGTGCTGTGTGGATCCTAGCATTCCTGTAGCAACACATCCTTATCCAGTCATTAGGGAAAGGAAGCTGCCACTCTGTGACATGGTCAGAAATGCTTTCCTGATTGGAAATGCAAGCACTGAAACATAACACAAAAAAACAGGAAACATAGGTACCAGCTTTCTCCTAGCATGTGAACAAATCCTGGCAGAACTCCATCCCACCCATGCAAAGGGAAAACGTGGAACTGTCATGGGAGACCAGGCTCCTCCGATTGTTCCTGGCAGGGCTGTAGCTCCTATATTTATTTATATATAGCCTTTGGAGAGTCAGTAAAGATTGCTTTCCCACGTAAACTTAGGGGTGCACCAGACAAGTTGGTGTATATGCTTTGTTGGTTGGCCCCTGGTGGGATGGAGGAGTGGGTCAAATAAACCATGTATTATTTTGATAGCATGTATCAAATCTCATTAAGGGAGATCCCACACAGGGTTTGAAGGGACCCTTTCTTCTGTGCTTGCTTTAAACAACAGCAACAACAACAAAAAAAGAGAAGCTCCCCCCACGTTCCAGGTCATCTCTCTCACCTGGAAACCTTTGTTTCAGTAGACTTAATTTCACCATGCCTTTCTTCACACCTAGCCTCCTGTAGTTATTTCCAGATCCCTCTGGCCTCCTTCATCCAGTTTAGAAAACGTACAAAAAATTTGCTCTAAATCATACTGTGGTTATGAATATGTTGCTTCACAGTAACTGCCGCTGCTCCTGGGGCAATGGAAAGCAATGCCAGCAATATAGAACAGGCACTGAAGTTGAGATTAGCTTAGTGCCATGTTACTGTTTATCTTTTTCTACCGTAAAACAATATGAATCCTCCAGAAAATTATTTTCTATATTAAAGGTAACAAACAGCTTACTGTTTGTGATATGGACCCTGTGATTGTTACTGTAAAGGAAGGGAAATGATGTTATAAGGAGACTTTAACAAAGAACTAGTACAAGCTCCATGCTGCATTTCACAAATGTGTTCTGTCAACAAGAGGAATGCTGCAACTTCTCTTCAGTGATACTTGAGGCTCACTCAAAGGAGAGTGCAGCTTACTGTACTCAGAAGGGTTGAGCATTATTTACACACTTACTATTTCACTACAGCACACACTGTACCTATGTTTGAAGTATGTAAAAGGATTGAATTAGCTGGTTGAACAGCAAGGATCACTTTCATACTTAATTTCTTCACTGGGCATTTAAACTTCTGTTACGAAATCCATATGTATTCATACATAATATTCCTCAGTGAAATTGTGGTACCTAGTGCAAGCTGTCATGGATCTTACACTACTAAATTTTAGTCCTTCAGAAAGAATGTGTTTCTATTAATAAAGATTTACAACCAAATTTTGCTTTAGTTCCGTTGTTTGTTCCTTCCCTGAATGCGAGTTGTATAATTTAACTCTTGTGATAAACAGCTGGGAGCCGAGCCTTCACCAGGTCAATGTTTTAGACCACACAGCCTAGTTGCTGTGAAAATGGAACAAATCCAAGTTAAATTTTCACGAAGATTTAATCTTTATTAATATTACACAAATAAAAAACTTGTCTCACAAGATTAAGTTACTTTCACAAGCATAAGCACTGCTTGTGCGATGCAAGTGATAACCCTCATTATGGCAATACGGACTGGATTTCAAGTCAGACATAAAATTAATGACAACACCCTGAAATTAGCTGTGTATCTCATCTGGCACAGTGATTCTCACACATGTTTTCTTTGGACTAATCAAGTTGGTGTATAAAGTATAGTAGCTGCCTTTTAGGATACCAGTGAGTTCAGTTATGTAGTAACCATATTTTGGGGAGGCCAAAAGCCATGAGCAATTTGCTGCCTATGATGGCATTTTCTTTCTCTCCTCACGTGTACCGAATAACTTCCATCCAGCATCCAACATGGTAACTGACTTTGGGATGCTTTCCACAGTTTCCAGGTCTGACTAAAGCCACCTCAAACTAGCTACATTTATTTAGAGCAGTGATGCAGGTAAGGAACCCTGTTTTGATAGGTAGTTCTCCAAACAGTAATTAAACAGGCCCTAGAAAGTAAACAGGACAAGAAAATCTGAACCACTTGAGTCTTAAATCTAGAGAAGTTCCCAAAAATGGAGACTTCACATTCTTTCAGTGCTGCTACTGGAAAAGTCTGTCTGCAGTGGAGCAATGTTATGATCATAGGCAGCATATTCTGATGCTCCAGTACTTGCCACTTTAAGCTGCTGAGCAGCATGTGTGAGCTGAAACGCTGCATCAGGATGAGCCGTGTCAGGAAGGAGGGTGCACTCCCGCTCCAGCATGTCTGCCACGCCTTTCAAGAGGTCCAAAAAGCCAAAGGCCAGAGCTGCCTTTCGTAAACGATTGAGTTCCTGCAAAGAAGGAAAACTTTTAAAGCCACTGTAAGCCTCTACATAAAAACACGGATTTCTTACTTCTTTTTTTTTTAATGGCAAGCTTATTCACTTAAAGGAAAATGACCCAAGTGATCAGTACAGCTGCTGGAAACCACCTAGCTGCTCATGAGATAAAAAAATGCTTCAGGGATGAGGATTATAGCAGCACGACTAAACAGTTGGTTTTCCCTTCCTAAAAATCTCCACTTCTCCCTTTTCCCTTTTATGCATTCAGCTATTGTACCTGCCTGTTTTGTCTGTGTCCCAGCTGGATGTAGCCTCCAACTTGGGCTTCACTGGCTCCTGCCTTCAACCACAGTATCCAGCGAAATGTATATATATATTCATTTTTCTTCACTATAAACTGACCAGTGCTTATGTGCATTTAGGCAGGGTATTCATTCTTGAAGTCTCTATGGGCTACAATAATCAACTCCTTCAGCACTAAGCTTACAATTACCTCCAGCTACAGTATAGATTATGGGTTATTACGATGTGGCCAAATGTGCCTAGAATTTTGTGTTTCTCTGCTTCAGTTGCAGAAAAAATGCAGGAGACACTTTTAGGGTCAGAATGACATCTGTGTTTTATTCCTCTCTGGTCCCTCGGTTTATTTCTGCCTGAACAACTGCATAAGATCTGCAAAGAAGTTCACCAAGGAAGTAGCAGGTATCACGAGGGGCACCTGTAAACATGACATGTCTACGCCACCCTGCCAGAGCGTGTGGTGGCAGGGAAACCAGACCCCCTCATCTCACCTTAACTACTCTGTAAAATGGACCCAAGATGTCTCCTTTACAGAACCACATATGTTTTGCAGAGCCCTACAAGCTCGCACAGAACATCCCACAGGCACAGACAGGATGTGTTCCTCTGTCAAATGCACCGCTGTATCACTAAGGATCAAACTTGGGCCGGCCTGAAATGTTACTCACTTTATAGAAGGTTTGAGTTTTTTCAGGGAGTTTCCTTGCATTTCTCAAGATCTTCTGTACATCTGTCTGCAGAAAAGAAAAAAAAAAAAATTAAAAATCTCGCCAACTGCTGGGGAAGTTGCAGAAAAAAATCCTCAACTGTTTATTGTTAAATTATCCTGACCGTTGACAAGACTGCAGCTCACAAAGGCTGAAATATAAACGGTAATTATACTAAATCCAATAAACTAAGCCAGATGCTACACTGGAAACACAGCTTTCATTAAACAAGCTATGCTTTCTGATTGCATTTTAACCATGACATTTTAAAGAGGCAGTGTTTATAAAAATGAAAGAAAAGCAATAAAGCAATTACATTAAATGGACAAGACACACACAGACTCACTTTACTGGTAAGATGGCTAATTCTGATCCAAGTAAAGCATCAAGTCCAAAACCTGCATCATTACCTGGAGGCCACTTGGTTTAATCCATACGGTAACATTCTGTGCGTAGCTGCGCTTGTTCTTGGGTTGCAAGGGGAAAGGGCTCTTATTGTCATCCTCTCCATAAGGATTTTCTTTTGCATCTTGGGGGGCGGGAGGGAGAAAATAAAAAGAACTTAACAATTAAGACTTGGCAAGGTCATTCACACAAGAAAACAATGTATGTGTAAGAATTATTCAAATGAGTGTGACTAGTACCTGAAATAGGTCCAAGCTGTGCCATCTTCCCTAGCCATGGAAGGGGCTCAGGACCAGGTTCAAACAGCGACATCATGAGGTTTGATTTCTTCTTGCTATCAGCTTGTGAATAGAGCATTCCATACCACTCTGGCCTATTGAAAAGAGCAAATCCCAAAGGCTGAAAACCTGCCACCCCTCTTTGCCTAGTATGTGCCCCCTCCCACTGCATGGAGGCTCACTATTTGCAATTTATACTGGCAGAAACATATCCACAATTAAAAATCCACAGCTTTGTCTAGCAGTGCAGAGTTCTGTACAGAATACAGATATAAATATACATAATTTATAAATAAAGCATAAGTGAGCAAAGTAAGAGATTTTTCAGGCAGACATCCAGCTCCATACCCCAACTGGACGACAGCCACCATGCCTTCCACTTTCAGGCTGCCATGTAATAAAACACAGAAGTTGGGGATTTTCCCGGCAATCTGGTTAGCTGAATTCTCATCTTCGGTGTCATCTGTGATCCCAGGTCCCACCTCATCACCTTCTGGGGAAGAACGAATGCAGACGAAGAGACAACATGAGAATAAATTCAAACACACTAGTTCTATTTTCATGACACCACCCCGTATGCCGTGCCATGCAAGAGTCAATTAATACTTCTGTAGAATGAACAGCTGCTAAATGAACTGTTTGGGCAAAGTGGTGCTATAATGTTATATAAACCACTGCTTCCTATTTACAAAACAGAGTTACCAAGAACATTGCAAATAAAACCTCAGCCTTGAAGAAACTAGAAGTGAAATGAAACAGCTCCAAGAGTCTGGCAATGACTACACGGCTGCTTCTGAACCAAAACCATCTTGAATTTCAAGTCCTCCTCTCCTCCTATGCAATTTGTGGTCATTATGAGAAACTTACTATGTTTTAGTAGCTGGAATACAGCTGTGATTTAACTGTTAATATCTTCTAAGGTGAAAGGCCTGGCAGGACAAGAGCGTTAATACAGAGATGAAAGCATATCTGGAGCTTTCATTCTTCTTTACGAAGATAAATCTCACTTTCTCTGCTGCACTCCAAAGCCACAATAAAAGGAAAGGGGAAGTTCTTAACACACGGTGATGCACACATGTAGCTGCAAGTCAGTAACAAGTTTAACCATCCTCTAAGCCTACACCAGTCATTTGTATGGATACATATATACTTAGCCCCAACGAGCCGCAATTAATACCCAAGTACAACTGAGCAGTCTAGTTATGATTAAGATCAGATTTTTCACAACAACAAATTATTCCAAGAACCGATTTGATGCAGGCATTAAATATTCACCTTGCACCACATATTTCATGGCCCATAACTATTTTTAGCTTTAAGTTTAGCATGTCTATTAATAATGACATTCTAAGGACACTGTTCCCTCTATCAACTTTCTAAAGAAGACTATTCAAAAAAAGAAAGAGCTTTTGTTCGAGGTTTTAATTTTAATGTAACCACACAAACACGTCTCTACAGACATCTGGTATTTTGATAAAGCATAAAACCTGTGCTTCTAGTGGAAACCACCACAGACATTACAAAGGAAGTTAAAAGCAGTTTTTGCTAAAAGAAACAAAACTTGCTTACCTCTGTTCAGTGCAATGGGCAGTACCAAATGTCTGGACAAGACAGGAGGGCTAGAAATGTCAGCTATATCTACAAACCCAACAATTTCTAGATCTGTGGGGAGACAACAGGTTTAAGTCAGATTTGGAAACAGCTGAAATGTATTCAGACTCAATTTAACATTACCGCTTCTTACACCACTAAGTTTTCTGAAGCAGTGACTAGAGGCAGCACAACAGAGCCCCAACCTTGACTGGGGCGTCTGTGTTAATAAGATATAAATATTCATACATAATACCACGACACTTTAAGATGAGAATGTAACTTTCACCACACACATACTGCTGTCCATGAACCATGTTGCTAGACAAATACAGAATTGTGCACATTGTTTTTTACATTGTACCCAAACCATTGACATTTTATACATTCAAAAGAAGAGAAAACCAAGGACTAAACCAAATCTACTAGCTTCAAACTGGCATCACAGAACCTGCAGGAATTCCCATCAACCCTCTGGCAGGGATAGCCCCAATGGGGCTCAGGACTGGGGAGACCGAGTTGTGGTTCTTGAGTTTTATATGCCCACTGGAAGTTTAAATGCAGCTCTGTCTCGTACAGAGTTGTGGGCATTTGCTGGTAAAAGATTAAGGCAGCCACGTCCTTCTCACTCAGCCTTGTCTGATTTCCTCCTCAATTCTTGGCTGCAAGAAATGTCGCATCGGGTTCACGTCTCAGCTACGTGAAGGTTTTGGTGTGTGGCTTAGAATTAGCCTTTGACCAGCTCTACACTGGCAGAGGTGTAAAAAGGACCTGCTTTGTAAACTCTTCTCTACAAAGCATGGTGACGCGTGGTGTGTTCTAGCTATGGACACAGGTCCACACAATTAGAAATTCAACGCGTTTCCAACCTGCAGCTGGAACAGAGGAACACAGTCTTCTTGACAGCCCAAGCAAAGGACCTGGCCCAAAGGCAATTCAATTGATTTTTCTCATAGCTGAACAATGAACGCTTGATCAATGCCATGGAGGAATTCAGGGGGTGAGCACACCACACACTGCATATTAATGCACAAAGAACAAAATTTCCTTCATGCCAAATTCCCATCTTTGGAAGGACAGAAGGAACTCTGAGATTGAATGCAAAACAAAGCCTCCCTCATCAAGACGCACTACATGCTCTTTTTCTTTGCTTTTACTATTTTGGTATCCATGCACTCATTCCTATTTAAAAAGTATACAGCTACAACTAAGAAGTGATCATACCGTAAATGATAGATGTTTTTTCTCTTTCAGATTTAAAAAAACCCAAAGAAATCAGGGCAATCTTGATGGCAGTAATTTATAGGTTGCAGTTCACTTCCTTGCAAAATTTTACCACTATTGTGTCTTTATTCACATGCAAGCTGTGCGCATTTTGTTGATGAACACAGAAAAAAAAGAAATCTACAGGAGAGATGTAGGAAATGAAATTGCCAGTAGAGCTAGAAACTCACAAACCAGAAATTATCTGAAAGGACACCTGGGCATAAGATCTAACCAAGTCACTCTCTTTGCACGTCTCAAATAGCGCGAAGCCAGCAGGAACTCCCATCACCTCCCTTGCAGAGTTAGCCACATTGGGCTGTCACGAGGGTGCCAACCTTTAGCGCGAGAGCCACAGCACTCTGCTGCCTGACTAGAAAGAACAACAAAATGCATGTGGCCGAGTGCACTGCTGAGGAGCCGAGAGCAATTTTGATGCTACACTTCAAACTTAATTCTTAAGGCAAAGCAGCGAAGTTCAGTGTATTCTCTCCAAGAAGTGTGCCTAGCCATTTGCAAGTGACAGGCATGGGCTACCTACAGACTACCTGCTGTTCAGGGGTGCAGTGTCCACTAATGGGAGGGCTGAGAAAGGTTTTCTTTGCGCAGCTTTTAAAAATAACTTAGTATTGGTAAGAAGTGCCAGGATGACAGCCAAACTATAAAGACACAGATTTCATAAATCTCAACCTTTACTTGTGCTGCCTCACCAATTCTTCTCGGCTCCTTTCATTCCTAGTGGATTGCTTGAAGAAACCTCCACAAAGATACAAGTTTGTCTCACCTGATAATATAGGGTCTTTCTGATAAAGGCAACTCTAATACAAAATGCAGCCCCTTCTGCAACATACCTCTCCTATCCTCCACGAAGCTTATGAGGGTATTCATAGAAAGAAGCCTGTGGCTGTCTTCCACAGTCCTTGCCCCTAGAAACTGGCATCCTGAGCTGTGAACGTGTCTCTACCCTACTCCAGCCCTTTTACCAGGTACACATGACTGAAACAGGATGATGTTCTTGTCCTCTGCTGCCACATATACCAAAACATTACACAGTCA
Organism: Charadrius vociferus; assembly: GCF_000708025.1. Classification (NCBI taxonomy): domain Eukaryota; kingdom Metazoa; phylum Chordata; class Aves; order Charadriiformes; family Charadriidae; genus Charadrius; species Charadrius vociferus. The sequence goes on along the minus strand of NW_009646608.1, from coordinate 1,277,768 downwards.
GCAACTGATCCTTGCAGAGAGGAAGTGGACAAAACGGTAACTGTACAGGGTAAGAGGTGGTAGTGAAAAGGTAGAAATCAAATGGATTTAAGTAAAAAAGCAGTCAAAGATTTGTTACCTGTATTAATTGCTTTAGGGATGGGGTCTATTTCTTCATCTATAACGAAAGGTTCTGGTCTGGGAAATACTTGCACATCAGATGTTAAGTGGCCACACTTGAGAACAGCATGGAATGGTGTATAAGCCAGGTCTATAAGCTTTCTAGAACACAATCAGTTATTATTAAGGAAAAGATAATACATATCAAAATGAAATATTTTGTCTAAAGCACATTAACTTAGCTCCCAAACCTTTTTTTTTTTTTTTTTAACTACAGTTAATTTGATAGTTGTAGCATTGCTAAATTACCAAACAAGCAGCATGTTATCACACGGATGGCAAACTACCAATAATTGTGGAACTTAGTATCTTCTATCTACCAATCATAAACAGATGCTATGGTTTGTTACAGAATGATTAAAATAAATATTGACCTTAACCAGTGAAGGTCAAGACAAAAATACAGTTAACAAGATATAAACTAAAAGAAAAAAAAGGTTAATTAGAACCCTCCATATCATCAGATTTCTTGTTATATTTGTTTTCTTTTACAGATACTATCTGGAAACCTCCGCAAAGGCATATTATCTATAAGTATACTAACCCAAACATGGACTGTACATTCTTCAGGCAAAGGGGCCCATCAATGGTGAAAATTTGCCCTTCCCCGTTGTTTAAATCTATGAGCCGTTCCAGACAGTCTAAGGAATCTGTGCTTTGAAGCTATAAAAAAATAAAGCGAAATTTTTTTGTTAAGTTTTCTTTTTACTCTCTTTATTAACCACTTTCAGAAAACATACACAACACAGCAAAAAGCATCTGATCAGATGCTATCATGATTTTTTATCTCACTCTTTTCTGAATAAACCAACATTCCTGGGCATCGCAGAAAATTTACTCCTTATGTTGCATTTATATTAGACCAGGTGCAGCATTTGGCCTAGTAACAAATAATCATAGAGTATCTCGAGCTGGAAGGGACCCATAAGGATTATTGTGTCCAACTCCCAATACATTGCTTTATCGTGTCAAGTTCTGCTATGGAAGCAGGTTCAAACAACCAAAAATCCCAGAAGCTCTCAGTCTTCCAGAGTACAGAAACACCTTAATTAGTACAACATTTCATTGGTAATGCCAAGTTTCCAGCTCCTTCAGGATAATGTAATTTTTAGGAGAGAATGCAGATATTCTTTTTGAGAAGTTCTTAGAGAATGCTTGTGAAAGCACCTAAACTTATCAGTAAAAGAAGATTTAATTCAAACATTTTCCCAGTTATTCTGATATGTAAACAATGCTTCAATCCATCAGCTTAATCAAGAGGATCATCTTTCATAGAGACCTTGAAGCTGAAACACCTATTGCATGCCTAAGTAGAAAATCCTTCTGTGACGGACAGAATACAGGTGTCAAGTCAAAAGCAATGCTATTAATAAAATCCAATCTAAGGAACTTCAGTCTATATAGGCTTCATTTTAAATGTTTTTCATTCAACAGAATTCTAACTACTGTGAAGATTTTTAAAGCTGCTATTGAGATTTTCAAAGGTACCTAAAGAGAAAGAACACAGTCACCTTTCCTTCAAAACTAAGGGAAGTTGGTTTGAACACCAGCTTGGAGACCTTAGAATTTTGCTCACTCACATTTCTACATAATGGTACTGTTGTTTTACGTGTTGAGCATCTTTGCAATAGAAGTAATTTATTCAAGAATTTAATTGTAGGTTAAGAAACACCCGCAAAAGCATTCAAAGTAATTAATGCAGTAAAGGTAGTAACATAAATAGAGAAATAAAAATTCCGTAATATTCCCCAGGGAGAAACTGACATGATTTATAAAGATTATGATAATAATGCAATAGTAGTAGATAATAATGATGCAATAATAAACTTTGAAAAAGATACTGCAGTTACATCTCACCAAATAGCTAACACTAAGCACCGGAATGCCAACTAAGCTTTAAAACTAAGCACAAGAACATCAAAGTATGTTTTGTGCTGACCTGATCATTAATTCAGAGAAGACCAATAATTATCCAATGCAACAAAGAAGAAGGTATGTGTTAAAGACATCACCTCTTCGAGATTTGCCATGCACATGACATACAACTTGGATGGGAACGGGAAAGGGAGTGGAAACCGGTTGCTTTCACTGCGCTGGTTATGAGTAGCTAGTGAGTGACGCAGGGAGCCTCTGCCAATCCCCAAGCAGCCATCAGTGACAAGAACAACCTTGAATGAAAGAGGATAGATTAGCATTTCCACATAAAGACACATTTCTCTCTGCAGAGGGCAACTACACACCGATGCATTTCAGTAGTCTTCCTAGCAGCACGCACTTCTATGCTGAAAATCCTTGCTCATGTGGGGATTTCCTCCAGCAAGCTGGGGAAAGAATTGTGAGTAAAATTTCCAGAAACAGGTACACAAATGAGAAATTGAAGATTTAACCGTTGCAATTTAAACTATGTGCATGGTAAATTCACGTTTTGTTGTAATTAGGCAATTGCACTAAAATACAAATTTCACAGCCAGAAACACACCATGCTTTGCATAAACATGGCTGTTTTAAAGTGTACACTAGAGAAACAGTGACTATACAGCCAAAAAAGCAGCCTGCAGTTTATGGACTCAAGAACTTCAGGTTTATTTTCAGATGGAAGATAAAGCCCACTTATTCTGCAGAATCTGGAGGGCAACCCAACTTCCACTACAAGCCACAGAAGCCATACAGAATGTAGTATTAATTATCCTAATTCTTTGCAAAGAAATACAGCTACAGTATGGTCACATTTTACAGCAGAACTGTTAAAGCAAAACTATGCATTTTTCCATTCAGTTGCACATCCAAAGTCACTCCTTGTCGAAAGCAGCACTAATAGGTTACGCTGAATAATGGAACTATTTACACTCAGCTGAGACCCAGTCATTTCCAGGGTAGTGAAACAGCTGCTCTTTCAACACTGCACAGCAACAGCAGGCATTATTTTTGGCTGAGAGGTAAGGAAAATCAAATCCAATTGAAATCAATGTATATCTGCTACATCCAGATTTGTGTTCTCTCTTCACCCTCAATCTCTCTCTTTTGCAGTCTCTGAATTCAGTTACCATCTGAACTGTTGCTCACCCATAATGTTTTCCTCTATTACAAGATTCTGCACAGTACATTCCCCACTGCCTTTTATCACCCCATCACCTGAAGTTCCAGTAAAATGAGCCATGACACAAATGAGGGACAAAATTGTTAAGATCTAATCTATGCTCGGTTTTTCCATCTCTAGTTCTTTGCTTTGAATGTCTGCTTCTCCAAGGTGCCTTTTACCCTTGTTACATTATGAAGCATCGCCTAGACAATAAACCTCTATCTTTTTTCTCCTTAAGGAATATTGCTTGAGAAATCTTCCTAGCTCACTGAGCTGCAAAATTACTGAACTTAAATAACCCAAAGAGCAACAGGCTCTTAAGTGTCTCAGGAAACTGAAGGCTAAAAGCAGACTTTGCCATAAGAGGCAGCAAATTCAGAAGGCTGAGAGCTGCAAGGGCTGAATGGAGTGTGGGAGCAGATGCATGCCAAATGACTCATTAGGGCAAGA
>NW_009646608.1:1271450-1274039 GCF_000708025.1 Charadrius vociferus | reverse complement strand
GGGAAAGAAGACAGATGAAAACACACTCAGCAGTAGTCCCATGCTGTTGCTTGAGACCTGGAACTGTTACAAGCCTTGGAAACCATCAGGTACTGGAGGAGAGCGCGTGTATGTGTGACTATACCGTTTCCAAACTGAGAGAGGCTCCTGGGACAGAAGACTGCATCTAGATCAAATCCCATGCCTCCAAAATAGTACTCTTGGGACAGATTTTATAATCCACTCCACTGCAGTACCACATAGGACAGGAAGCAGTCTAGTTTTTTGATGCTGGATTTTTTAATAAAGATCACCTTCTGTTCATATTCCAGATAAATCCAAAATACTAATTCTTTGTCTTCCTGCAGCACCAGCATGCATGAGAGCTTCCAAATTACATTTCCATTTCCATCTGCAACTTACAGGGAGTACTAAGTATATGGTAGATCCTAAGAAAACAGTGAAATCAGTCGTACCTGGCAAGGAATTGCTGCACCCCACTCCTGCTGGACAATATTGCAAACGCCCAGCAGCGCTGACTCGAGACAGGTTTTGTCATAATCATCCATGTTACTTAGGGCTTCCTGTAAAGACAAACACCACTGTTGTTGCTGGGTGAAATATCACTACCAGGAAACATGGAAAAGTTAATCACAGTTCTGTGGTGTATGTTTGCTTTCCATTGTAACACAACTGCATTGTAATGCAATGCAAAGTGCTATGCTCTTATATATGACCTCCAAAATTAAAAAAAAAAAAAAAGAAGAAAGATGTAAGAAACAGTGAACGTCATTGTCATGAGACAACAATGACAGCTGACTTTGAAGGAACTAGAATATTATAAACACAGCTCTTTGGGAGAAAAAAAATCCTTTGCATGTCTCAAAGAAACAGTAAAGTCAAAATGTGAAGCAAAGTCTAACATGAAATATTTAGCTTAGAAAATCCTCCCAGGTATCAGAGCAACTTTAATTTCTTAGAGATTGAGAAAGTAGGCCACAAGGAGTTTGTCTCACAAAAACTCTTTGGCAGAAAGAGTAACAGAATCCACAACTCATATCCACATCTTGTTTCTATAACCATAAACCAGCTTTTCTCCTTAAAATGAAAACATCACACATAACACAACATCATAAGAAGAGCGCAGCAGTAAAACTAACACGCTAGATGAGCTTGGCTAGATTCTTGGCCTTCAAAAATTCCTCAAATGAACTCTTAGGGAGTGGAAAATAAAACAAAGAGAATGCACTCTGCTAAATTCTCTCTGCGGAGAAAATTCATCTGCTAAAATGCAAACATAACAGAAAATATCTTTTCAAATCTGCATGCCCCACAACCGCCAAAGCTAAAACATGGTGCCGTGTGACAGTGACGTATCATTTCTTCTTGATATTGTATATGATAAGCAGATAGACGTGTACAATTTTTACTGGCTTCAGAGACTTTCAGTGCCTTACTGCATTCATATGAAATTTCCTTCTTGGACTTTCTCCTTTCCATTTTCTCCCCACTTTCCATCACATCTGTGAGGCCTAAAATCACTTATTCTCATTCTCACACTGCTTCAACTGCTACATACTCTTAAAAGCTCCTTTATCACTTAACTCAAAACCTTTATAAATGGTCCTCTCTGATGCATCATTTATCAAGTGCAAACCAACAACTACAGACAAAAACGTGAATGTCACAGAACCACTGGCATTTTTAAGAGCTTCATCAGGCACCCCTTTCCTCCATCCCCACTTTTAACTTAATTAATCACACTCCAGAGGTCACCTGCAAGGTGAGATTTGTGAAGCAGCAAAACGTTTCAAATTTCACCTATCCTTAAAATAAGGATAAAACACTCAATGCAAGACGTTGTGCACAGGATGATATGAAATCACATGATTTCACCATGATTTGGAAACATGCGTGGGGTTTTGTTTTTTTTTAGAAGTGTTGACAGCTTACTGCTTTTGTTTCATGCACCCTACCTGCAGTGTGTTGTAATCTCTCGTAAAGGGCACCATCAGCTCCCAGAGCGAGGAAAACACCACCAAGGCCGTGAACTCCAGCTTGTAGTTGGTTGCCATGTGCTCGAACAGCATGGTCAGGCCGTGGACAGCCAGGTGTTTCCGCTGGTACTCCTCGGAGCCCTCCACCGACACCGGCCGTGTCATGGAGAGTGACACATCCATCACCACCACCGTCGGCATGATGAGCTGCTCCTCTCTGCTACCGCCGCGGAGAACAGTGATCCACTACATGGAGGGGGAAGAAACAGGCCACACATGATTATTGAAGCCGCTGCTTTGAGGCAGTGCACCTCACCCTCTCACGCTGACCCCACCATGCAGTGGGGCAAGCGACAATTACCCTTTCCCCCCTCAAAACGTGGGATTTAGTGGAGATTAAGTCAACAGATCTGCTCCTGAACCGCACACAGCATATCCAACCGGCTGCAAAGGCCTGGAAACGGGGAGGGTGGTGAGGGCTGAGCCTCGATGGGGGAAATGGAGCAGTAGGGGCGCCCCGGAGGCCGAGGAGAGGCCCGGGAACCCCCGGTGGGAAGCCGACACACCCCCCACCCCCCCCAACAAGCCTTCCTCCTCAGCGGGGCCTGAGAGA